>NC_079152.1:146056910-146354410 GCF_947563725.1 Argiope bruennichi
ACATTCTGCTTAGCAAGCAACTCTGCACAAAGAATTTAAATCCGAATTACGAAATGAAAGGGATAGTGACAGTTCACTATCTCGTTGCATGCTGAAAAAGCAAAAAAAAAAAAAAAGAAGGCTTCACTTATGTGGAGCACACGTTTTCAAAAGGAATTCATTCCTACTTCTCAAAGAAACGTGCGCTGTTGATTAACGTTTACCAATAAAATAATCTATTTGTTGCATCTAATGGCAGTAGAAACAGAACTTTCCAACTTTATTTTCTACTTGAATATTGTGAAAATGAAGAATAATTGAAAGATCCCTTGCTTAGTTTGAGAATTCATTAATTTGGAAATAGTAAAGAAATTTGCGCAGAATTATATTGTTTCGAAAATAATTAAAATTTGGCAGGTGAGTATACAGTGTGAAACTCAGTAGATGGAAAGAGACGCTTTATTCTACACGAAAACACGAATTCAGAGCAGCAAAACACAGTGGAAGCTTTCACAAGAACAATACTTGCAGAAATAGCAACATGTAAGCAAAAAATAGCTATTAAATAATAAAAGAGGACAAAGAGCTCATAGAGAATTTGCTAGAGATCAACACTTCGCTTAACTATTCGGTTGAGCTGAATTCAACTGCCCATTTTTGCTATCATTATCCTTTTTTTAAAACCCCGTGATAGGGTATCGAATGTTATAAATAACTAGAGTCCCGGATTCTTTTCATTTTTGTCGCCAAAGTTGCCAAATTCATCGCCTAGCCCGGGAGTAATGTAACTAACTGCGCAGAAAAGCAATATAACAAATTTGTAACAATATATTCATATTAAGGACAGAAAGAGTCATTAACCACGCTTTATAAAAGATAAATTTAAGAAAAGATAAATGTTTTTATCTCATAAGCTTTTTTATTTTACAACGAATACCAAATTATATTCTCTGGATAGGGTTTTAAAGAAATAAATATTTTTCTTCTTTTCGGACTGCTCTGAGCCACAAAAGTAAACCCTACTGATCTTTAAATATTTAGAAATAAGACATTTAAATTATGGGTTAACAAGCGACACATAAAAATAAAATTTCTCTCTTCAATTAGTTTAGTTATAGTATTAATGTTCTGTATATATCAACACTAAGACTATTTTAGAATAGACCACGCAATTTTAAGCTGCAGACAGATGACGAGACCGACAATTGTGTTGGCACTGCTTCCTCCAGACTTCCGATTATATCTGAGGAAGGGCATACGGCGCCTACGAATATAACACACATGGTGCAGTTTACGCAACGATCTTTCGGCAAAATTGGTTTTCGAACTGGAAACATTTGGCCTCGCAGCCGAGACATTATCACCATGCAACCGCGGCCTTAATCTTCCTCAAAGATATAACATAAAGATAGTAACTACATTATATTTTATATGTAATTAATTTACAAGGACAAACGCTAAAAGCCAAAATAGAAATTTAAATTCGATTGCCACTTATATATCGAATAAATTTCGGTATTTAAACTGTATAACTAAATTAAAAATGAATGTCAATATTGAATTTGAGGTAAAAAAATGTACATCTAATATGGATGCACTTTTTAAAAGGAAAATACTCTAGAAATTTCTTTTTTACTTAGAACCCAAGAATGCATAGCATCAAGTACTTGATTTCACTAATTCAACTTAAACCATAATTTGTGTTATAAATGTATCCGTAAAATGGATGAAAAATGACTATCCTTATACTGTCCTGGAACGAATTAAATGGATGAACGAATAGAGACGACTATACATAGTAAGACATTTTATCAAATCTTTTAATTTCGATTTATTGATCAAATTTCTTTCAATTTTGTTTCGTCAAGACGATTCCGTAAACGTGAAAAAATACCACAACGTAAAAATTCATTGAATTATTCTAATAAATACGAACGCAAATTGTAGTTAGCGATTAAAATGTGTTAAAAGTAGAGCTCAGAAGAATATTCGATTTTTGAGAAGGAAGAAAGTTTGCCATGATAAGGGTCTACAACTAAAATGGTGATGAAAACAAAGAAAATGATAGTTATTCTTCGAAAATTGAATGATTATGCACTTAAAGAATGGATTTTGTGCATTAATTTATAAGAAAACACTGATTCTAATACAACAATGTTAAAAATATATTACAGAAGCAAATTCATTTTATGCTTTGCAATTATTCGAGATTTATTATTTTTTCTAGGTTTTCACGAATTATTATGTTGACATTCGGTTAAAAAAGTTTTTCAATTGTATAACAAGAAAATCCAATGTAAAAGATTTATTTTATTACATTCAGTAAAATATACATATTGATTAAAATTTTTAAAAAAGAGGCATTTCTTAAATAAATTACTAAGAAATTTTGCAACAATTTTAATTTAATAAACAAACATTTGAAATTGATTATATTAATTATTATTATTATTTAACACCATATATAATGAATTAATTCCATACGGTTTACGAGAAAAGCGGAAAAAGTAATCATTACATTCATCTTGCTGTTTTCAGTCCAATATAACTATTTTCCCAGATCTCCAAAATGAAGAAATCTTGGTCTGAATATTTCTCTATAAATAAATATGTTTACACAAATGCATCAGTGGACCCACATTTTTAACTACCGTTCCACATACTTCCGCTTACCAAAATAAATACTGAGAGATGGAGATTTTCTGCCGTTTTTAACGCCTACCTTTACATAATACTTATTAGCATATTCCTGCGAGAGGAGATGATAATAGGACTAAGAATAGGGAGAAAGAGCTAACAAAGTGATCTCGGGTGGAGCCCACAAGTGGCGTAAAAAGATATAAAAGAGAAATGCGTGGTTTCTGAGATGTTCTTGACCCAGTTCATGGAAGATGTAAGGCAAAGCAGCAGAAAATGATTCATGGCTGCATAGAGCACATAAGATGTAGCGGCTGCATATGGGTTGCAGTATAATTCTCTCGAAGGTTATGGACTATTTTATAACGCCCTTAAAAACCAAGTAGAAATTTATATGTGGTTATATTTTTCAGCAAACTCAAATGATAAAGCTATCAGACGCAAACTTGAGCAAAGATTGATTTCGTTTCAGAGTTTTAAAGACGTGCATTGCATGTGGAGTTGACGACAAATATATGAACAGAAGCAGAGATGACACAGGAAATGTGAATGACGTTTCGCAGACAGTCCTTATCTTTATTTTGCAAAATCTTTCTTCAGATCAAAAAAAAAAACTGTATTTCATCGAAGTCATTTTCCTCAGCTTTATGCATTAAACTTAAGTATTGATAAAGATAGCGTTATTCTCGAATCAGATTAGGTAATAGTGCTTTTTTTATCGTTATATCCAAATTAACTACTTTTTGTCTATTTATAAATTTCAAGTTGTGTGATTATAAAAGCGATAATAAAGAGATTGAATTTCCATAAGTAGATGTTTTTGCTCAAAAAATGAATAAATCCATTATTTTAACTAATATCTGAACTTCATAGCAATAATATAAAATCTAGAGTTTCTTTAAATTGTTTTACTCTATAATGGACGAAAAAACACACACACTAATTCTAGATAACAAAAAGGAAAGGAACTATTTTGTTTCCAATATAAGTGGTATTGTATATCTGAAGTCTTTGTTTCTTATTACAAATTGAGAATGTAGTAATTCTGATAAATTTCACTTTAAATAATAAATGTTTAAAAAGGTAAATAAAAAATTAATAATATTCAATAAAAAGTTGCTTGAATACCTTACACCCTTTGAAACGTGGAGTAATGAAACTATTTACAAATAAATTTGCACTAAAATAAAATCAACGACTTTACATTTGTTTATAATGGAATATTTATACAATTGCAGAAAAAAATATATACCTAAAACGAGTTAAAATTTTATTGAAAGCAGAGGAAAAAAATTCTGGTATCTTTGAAAAATTATGTTTTGAATTTTAAAGTAGTTTAAAAATGATATTCTAATAATAATATATTTTGAATCATTAAGTAAAATTTTAAAATTTTAATGAATTTTTCATTAAAAATATGATTTAAAAAATACTTAATTACTGAGCACCTACCACAGAAGAAATAATGATACTTTTGATAGCTCTAAGCCCAACAATCTGCTGCGTAGAGCGTTTTAAACGATTTTTCTATCATGGAATTGACAGATAGCTAGTTATTATGTTAAATATTATCGTATTAAAAATTAATAGCATTTTTAAATCTTAGAATGAAAAAGTGAGACTGAATGTATTTACAGTTATGATGTATAAGACGAAAAAGATAATAAGTGAGAAACAAGATTTCTTAAATTTAATTCGATGATGACCTCATTTTCGGCAGAAAAAAAAAATGGGTGATCTCATTTCAGCTCGGAAAATTGTACATCTGTCGAAAAGCAGTTGTTGGGAATATCAGCGAAATATTATCAACTAAGATTATCCTCATGTTTCATTTGGGCTTACTTTTTGAGTTTTGAGTTATTTTTGCTCACTGAAGAATCTGATAGACGTGATTTCTATCTAAGCTTTGCGATTTAAAATTCCACTTACATTAATATTCTACGACACCATGGTTGGGATGAAACGGCCTATTTTTTTAACCTCCTAATAAAATGGCGCTTGATGTTTCAAGTATTTATTTTTATTCTGATGCATTTAAGAATTAAAAAAAATCATATGGGTTTCAAATGTACCAATTAAAGTTTTGCGTTTGAAATTAAATTTTAATTTCCGATATTAAAAATGTAATTAATTGGATGCATGAACAAGAATCATCATTATAGGAAGTAGCGTATTTCCGACTAGGCAGTAGCCTAGGACCTCTAAGCTAAGATACTACCGCAAGTAGATCTATTGAATAGCTTTATTTTTCAAGTTGCCACACAAATAAGTTTACAATAAAAACAAACTATATACATTATTAAATATTAGTATAATATTAATACCTTATCAAATATAAACGGTGGGATATTTATATGGCAAAAATCCACAGTTTTCAGATCGATTAAAGATATTTTATTAGTCTAGTTGCCCAATAAATAAGTTTATAATAAATACAAAAATATATAAATTATAACATATTCAGATAATATTAATATTTTATCAAGTATAAACTGTTAGATATTTATATAACAGAAGGCCGTAGTAATCAGATCTACTAAATAACTTTTATAAGCCTAGTTGCCCAATAAATAAGTTTATAATAAATACAAAAATATATAAGTCATAATATATTAGGATAACATTAATAATTTGTCAAGTATAAACGGTTAGGTATTTATATAACAGAAGGTCGCAGTAATTAAATCGACTAAAGAGATTTTATTAGTCTAGTTGCCCAATAAATTTGTAAATACAAATTCTATCAATTATAAAATTGTAATAGGATATCGTTAAAACTTTTAATTGCAATTAAATAGATTCTTTATCTGATTAATTACGTCCACTTCATTATCGTAGATTTTATATGCAATGAGATGCTGCTTAAATTATATTGTTTACAAGCATAAATTCCTCTCGTTCATGAGTCGTAATAAATAGATAATTAAATAAAAAAATATAAAAAAAATATTTTTTCGTCAACTTACAAAAAAAATTTGACCATAAATGAATAATTGATATATTGTGAACTTAAAAATGCGCTGAAAAGTGAAACGAAATTAGCTAATTTATTAAAAAAGAATCCTCATAATACGTATTGCCTAGGCAGCGAGGTTCTTAATGACCCGTCTCCCACGTAATTTGGCCCACGTACGTAAAAGTTTAAAAAAAGTAGTAATAATAAGATCCAAAAGCTATAATTTTAAATATCTTAAGCAAAATTATAACCTAAGTCTAATAAAAAAAAACATTTCCGGAAATGACAGTAAGTTAAAAAACTATTTTAATCTTCTCGTAGATATGTCGAGAAAACGAAAACAGGCTGCTACTTGAAAACAGAAACTGACCAAATATCATTTGTGCTATCGATTTCTTCGATGACAATCGTCCCAATGACCCGAAGTAATAAATGAAAGGAAGGAAGAAAGGAGCAAAAGATTTCAAGGAAATATGAGGAAGAAAAGTAATTAAAATACGACAGACATGGATATCACAAGAGAAAAACTGTCCGATCAGGAAGTGTTATAAAAATACATTGATAATTTTATATTGTTCTGCAAGTAATTTTTTTATTTCTCAGTAAATGAGCACTTTTGTGTTGGTTGAATGGGAAAATTGATGTCAAGAAATAAAAACATAATTACTAAGAGACATTAGTTATATACATATAAATAAAATATAAGGAAAGAAAATAATTTTATCACCCATTTCTTTCACCTGTAATGAAATGGTTCTGTAACATCGGAGATGTATTAAGAAAAAAATTATTTATTTTTTAACTTTTTATTATTATTTATTTATTAAATAAATTATTTATATTTATTTATAATTTATTAATTTTTTATTTATAATTTATTAATTTTTTATTTATAATTTATTAATTTTTTATTTATAATTTATTTATATTTATTTATTAAGTTTTTCTACATCATCTATATACGAAACATTTACACGATCAAAAGTCACATATGAATTAGATGACTACGCTTTTTGCTAGCTGACACTTGCTTATACTTAGGTTTATCAATTCCAGCTAGCTTCGTTCGCTACGATGAGAATACATACAGGGCGTCCAAGCACAAAATATTACGGTTCAACTTACTTAATTTGTTTCTAATCTTTAATTTAAATGAATGCGGAATAAGATGTGTTGATTTTGAAAAAGATCTCTTTTGCTTTTGCAAACAATCAGAAGACATTAATAAAGTGAACTCGTCCAAAAATGATAAATAAGTTATTCTAGCCATATAAGTAGAATCCTGAAAACAAATGAATTAGATTTGTTTATAATGAATTTGTGCGACATTTTGCACGATTATCTTAAAAAAGGCAATTCTAAGGTTTACAACAAATCTAAATTATTTTTTAATGCATCACTATCATCAATATAGAATATAATTTGTTGCTCTAGATAAGGGCATTTTCAAGCAATAAAGTTATTATAATGGAAAATTCAACAGGAAATCGAAACAACTAATAAAATAGAATTGTGGATATAAAGAAATGCTAAGATGATATGCTGTATTTATGTAATAGACCATGAGCTAATGCGAGCCAGATGATCAGGGCAGAAAAGCATGAAATATAAAGCATGATTCTTGACTTCAGTTTTGTCAATATTAAAAAAATCAAGAAAAAAAAAAACCTTTTTGAAGGACAGTTTTATTATTTTTTTAATTTAAATTAAAGTAATGGAAGTAAATCCATTAAACTTATTTTTTTTAACTTTTATTGTGTTAAGACAGACATGGTCCTTCTTGCAGCGAGCAGAACTAATGTTACCATCTTCCTGGGTGCGAGTGAAGCCAAGGTGACTGAAGCCCTTAGTGACTGAATGATTTTCAATATCCAATATTAATTTTGCAATATCAATAAATAACTTACACTTTATGACTGCATATAATAAATGGAATCTTTGCATAAATAAGTATCATCAACTGGGGTAGTCGGTGCATTTGCTAACTGTATTTAATATCGTATGCTTAATTATTCGTTCGGTATGAAAATTGCAATAAATTCTTTAACTAATTGCCTCTATCGACTAATTGGTAAGTTAGGGATTTTGGTTATATTTAATCCTAAATATATTTTCTTGCCCAGGATTCTACTAAATTGTCAGGTATTAAAATCGTATTTTTTAAATAGTTTTATGAATGATCTCTTCTTTGTGTACATGTGCTTTCATAATGGACATCCTGGGCACCATATGCATCTCATAATCGCGGTATTAAAACGTAATTGTTCAGTTTATCTGTCTACTACGCTTTGCGGTATTGTAATTGTCATTTTTTTTGTTCGTCTAGTAAACTGCACAGATATTAAACAGTGTCCTTTTTCCTCTGCTTTTAACAGCGACGATATCATGCGATTATATATTTGATGAAATAATGAAAACGGTTTGAATTTCAGGGCAACGATGTAATCCATTATTGGAAATTAGGCAAAAAGATATTTTTAGAAAATTTCCAAAATTTATAAAACGTCTGTACAACTATTAAATTGATATTAATAAAAAAAAATATATATTTTTTAAATTTTGAAGCATTGTAAAATTTATTTAGTGTAATTAAAGTTTCAATCTGTGTAATTCATTTTGTATAATTATGTGAATTAGTTTACTTTTTTTATTATTTAAAATACTAATTAAAATTTCAAAACACTCGCATGCCTTTCAAGATATATATATGACAAATTTGACAGTTGTAGATCAAACGATCAGTCCTGTAAAACATCAACATTCATACACACATTCTTCTTACTTATCAGTAGAGATTTTGTGATAACAATTTGTCATGTGAACAACATATGCATTTGAGATAGCTGACATCTTATATACTTAGTACTCTTATATTTAGCTTTACATCTTATATACGTACTGATTGCTATGATATATATATATATATATATATATATATATATATATATATACACAAAAGTATTAGAATCACGTTAATAGGAAAAACAAAAACGAGGAATTTCGGGTCACGAGGAATCATTATTAGACAATGTCTGTATTTCCTCACAGAAAAAAATCCCTTTCTTTGAATCCCTGCCTGAGGGTGACCCTTGAAAAAGTCTTCAGGCCGGATTCTTTTTTTTATATTTTTTATAATTTTTTTGGTTTAATTTTTTTGAATTTTTGTTTTTTTTATTAACTTGATTCTAATACTTTTGTATCAATTCATCTGTGTTTTAGAAGTAGCTGCAATTGCGCTCTCTAAATACTATGAAGTTCTTTTTTTGGTTTTAGTTTAAATAGGTTATAAATTTTAGTTGCGATTTCGAAACTGTTTTTGTTTCGTTTTCATTTTAGTTTCGTTTTCAAACTTTTTTTTACTTAAGATTGGTTATATATATATATATATATATATATATATATATATATATATATATATATATATATATATATATATATATATATATATATATATATATATATATATATATATATATATATATATATATATATATTAAATTGTAAACTTAGAACTAAACATAGAAAGCGATTTCGGTAGCAATTAAATACATTGGCATTATTTACTTTTAACGATGCTAATAGCCAGAAAAAAATTCATACATTTGTTCCTCGTTTTATATATCAGACTCCGCAAGTGAAAAGATTCCCTTTTGACTCCAATTTTGAACAAAAAAGCAATTAAGGAAAGAAAAAAAAAGCTTGCTAACGAAATGTCTAAATTGCATAAGACGTTGACCCCAATGGACTTTATTTTGCAATTGGTGCACTGAAAGTTCCGGAAGTTCATTTACAAAATAACGAAAATGCCTCCTTTTGACACAACTCGCATTCATTAGATTTGATTGGACAAAAATAATTGATTGAACTTTTTATTGCTGGCGTAATGATATCCTGAAAGTAGTATACAGTTTTATTTATTCTTTAAACAACAATTTAATTCATTTGTTAATTGCTATAAGAATAGAAGAAAGAATTATACAATGAATCTTGTAAATTTATTTACTTAAATAAATGGCAGAAAAGATTTTTTTTAAGTTATTGGAAAAAAATGTTTCTTATGATACAGATGCTTTAGTTTCTTAAGAATTTAAAACTATTCGACAAAGATGGAATATTAAATTCATTATAGCAGCTTTGTTTGAACATCAAAATCGTTTAACTTCCAATATCATATTTTTTTCTAAGGATATTCCCAATGTGCCTATATATAAATTTTGCAACAATAAAGATTCAAGATTAAAAGTTCAAGATCGCCATTTCCATAGAGAAAAGGTAATGGATGAATCATTGCGAAAACTCACTGCCTATAGTATTCTATCGTTTAGATTTACAGTGCTGCACAACCAAAAGAGAATAAAACTCATTTATGGTACCGTATGGTATTTTTACAAAAGTTGTATACGCATGCCACTTCGATTAAAACGCCTATTTTGAACTTTTGGGTTTGGATACAATAAACGTGCGAATAATTGTAATTTTTTATATTATGACAGAAATGAAAATAATTTATTATGAAACAAAATAAATTAAATTTTAAAAGCAATTTTATTATCTTTTTCAGAAATAGCATTAGTGTTAGAAAATTAAAGATAATGAAATGAAATTTTACTGTCATGAGTTTCCTGAACGTTAGCAATTTGAGCAAAAATAAGACTTTCGGTTTCCAAAATATGGCTTAAAAATAAAGTCTAGTTTGCAACATAAAACAAAAAGAAAATAAAAATCGCATCTAATCATTAAATTTGCTTAGACTGAGATTGCGTTTCAAATTAAACGAGAGCTACTCTAGGACAGACGTTAAATTTTTAAAACAAATGACGAGGCTACCATATGAGATGACACAAAACGTTCCGAACTTTCACGTGCGAAGACATCTGATTTCCGTCTACGGTAGGTGTCACGTGCTCCAATCAGTGGTGGATTTAAGTATTTTGCGGATGTGGGCGATGCGCATTATGAGCCTTTAAAAAAGATTTGTCGATTTAGTTTCACGTTTCAAAGCCTTTTATAAAAATTAATGCTTTAGTTTATTAACTTCGTGAAAATGTATTGTTTTTAATTCTCTCGTGTGATTCTAAATTGCCTGGAATCCCAGTTTATAAGTAGTATTGTTAAAATATATTTTCGATGTTTATAAACATTCAGAAAATTAAATAAAAACACAATGAAATATTTAAGAACTTGATCATTTATATTAGTAAATAAAGTATGGATTATTATCCTACTATTTTATATTTCGCATAAATTATGCATTTTTTACAAAATTATTTACTAAGCAACTATGAAATAAAGTTCTTTAATTAATTTGTTGCTACATTTTCTCAGCCTACTTGTCCTAGACAGCTGCCTAATCGGAAACCTAAACTGTACTAGCCTATAGACACAACGGATCTTCACTAAAATACAGCTGCCTAATCGGAAACCTAAACTGTATTAGCCTATAGACACAACGGATCTTCACTAAAATACAGCAGCCTAATCGGAAACGTAAACTGTATTAGCCTATAGACACAACGGATCTTCACTAAAATACAGCAGCCTAATCGGAAACGTAAACTGTACTAGCCTATAAACACAAAGATCTTCATTAAAATACAGCAGCCTAATCGGAAACCTAAACTGTATTAGCCTATAGACACAACGGATCTTCACTAAAATACAGCAGCCTAATCGGAAACGTAAACTGTATTAGCCTATAGACACAACGGATCTTCACTAAAATACAGCAGCCTAATCGGAAACGTAAACTGTACTAGCCTATAAACACAAAGATCTTCATTAAAATACAGCAGCCTAATCGGAAACGTAAACTGTATTAGCCTATAGACACAACGGATCTTCACTAAAATACAGCAGCCTAATCGGAAACGTAAACTGTACTAGCCTATAAACACAAAGATCTTCATTAAAATACAGCAGCCTAATCGGAAACCTAAACTGTATTAGCCTATAGACACAACGGATCTTCACTAAAATACAGCAGCCTAATCGGAAACCTAAACTGTACTAGCCTATAAACACAACAGAACTTCACTAAAATAGAGTTATATTTTTGATTCCTGAAACGACAGTTTAGACTAAAAAGACATTGTAACCGTAAGGACGAGTAATACATAAATCAATAAAGATAAAGCTATTTACTATGAAATCTACTTGAAACCATATGCTCTCATCATCCGGGTAGAAAGTGCCGCGCCAATTTAATTTCGAAATACATTAAAGAAAGAAGAAGACATGATATAATAACACAAAGCTTAAATGAAGGTTACATGATACGAGTAATTACACATGTCATGTGATATGACTACTTTGCAGACGCCCCCCCCCCTTATTTACACGGTTCAAACAAAATTAAGTAAGCTAGTACTGGAAGGAACTACTGATTTTTCTAGACGCCATAATTAAATAAGAGGTGTAAAAGATTTATCCATATTGCAGTTGGCACGCTCCTTTTAAGTTCTATTTTAATATGACAGATTTCAAGACTGCTGCCAGAACAGAGAGAAGGATAAGGTTGATGCTAATACCTTCCGCCATTTGAGGAATTTTAACGAATATCTCCTAAGATAAACATATTAATATATTTGCTTCTTTTCCCACACCTAGCTTTGCTTTTCCCACATTTGCTTCTTTACCGTTGGCACAGCAAAGGAAAAATATTTCTGGGACTACAACATTAATAAAACACAACGATAAATATATGAAGAGTTTACTTTATTTTAATGGTTCACATGATTAATATATGTACTAATAAAATTATGCATTACATACTTCTTTTCATTTATTTTGAAATTTAATTCTTCGTTAAGTAAGAGTATTCAATAATGCTTTGCAACATTTTTTTCCTCCAAAATTAAAATTCATATTGAACAAGCAAAATAAACTGCTGCATTAATAAAGACTTATTCAGAAAAAAAAACAATTTGCAGTAAATTGATCATTTTTTTTTCTATAAAAATTTTAGGCCTCGCTCTTACATTATATTTTTTCCCTTCTGACTAACCTTCTTTCATCAATCCTACTTTTTCACATCATGTAAGATTTTTTGCATATTCTGAATCGATTTCATTTTATGAGCCAAAGGATGTAATTTTTATATATATATATATCGGCGCTCGATGGAATCTATTTTCCTAAATTCAGTAAAGAAAATACTTTATAGCAAACATTATTATCAACATAGACCAAACTACATTCATATAAAATACCTAGTAATGAAGAAAAGTTAAATTTAAAAATAACTACAAAATAAATTCACGACACATCAAAAACTTTTCCTTTCTTCCAGTTGTCGAAATAGCCATTATGTTGACTTTTTAAAAACTGCTCTGTAATAGCATCAAAGGTGACAACGCTGAATTCAGAAGTATATAATGTAAATGTTCATCATTCCCATTTATGTGCGTTTCATCATTTCTTTTTCAAGGAAAATGAACTTTCTACTCGAATCGCAAGATCATGATTACTTGCAATTTCTTTTATAAAGATTTTGCTTTATAAATACACTAACCGAATGTATGAGATAAAATAGATATGTTTCCAAGTTAAACAATACAATGAAACCTCGCTTAAGAAGCATGATTCTTTACTCATAATGAGCATCGTTAAGCGAAACAGTTTTTTCTTTAGTAATCCATGTACAATTGGACAATGATTTCCATTTTAAAAAATATACTCAAACAAATTTATAATAATTTAATTTATTATTTTTAATAATTATTTATAATAATTATTTTATTATTTATAATAATTTAATTTATGTTTTTTTACAAGAAAATTTCTTAACATAATACATTTGATTTTGGTTGCTAGATTTCAAAATTTGACGAAAATGAGATACAATATTACTGCTAAGTTTTAGTTTAGTTATACTAATGTCCCGTTTAAAAGCAACATTAGGGGTTTTTTTGGGGGACGGACCTCGTAATTCTGAGCCGCGGTCAGGTGACGAGGACCTCTCCAAGCTTCCACACCACACCAGCAGGAGGACTTTTGTCCCCAACGGATTTAGCGTGCGCCAGACCCACTTACACGGCGCTTCTTCTATGGAATCGGGTCTTGAACCAGAAACCCTCCTGTACAAAAGTTGAGACCTTACCACCAGGCCACCGAGGCCCCTAGTATTATTGTTAAATAAATAACTATAGAACGCCTGATACTGGTATCTGCAGTTGTCTGATACTGGTGATGCATCTCAGTGTACGATGCAGTAATTTCCTATAATTTCAGAATTTCCCTTATTTCATTGGATGCTTTTAGCTCTGCTGAAGCTTTTTTCTCCTTCCCTTCAGATCAAATTTCATCCGCAATTTTTGGCTGTAATACAGAATTCAGCTTCTTAAGTTCTTAGATAGTTTTGGCTATGTTCTTCCACCAACTCATCGATACCATTGTTATCCACTTCTGGCTGCATAATAATGGCTAGACAAAACCTCGTCGGTTAAGGCTTTAAAAATACTTGTCAAATCCCTCTGTGGCGCATTCGGTCGTAGTTTCTTCCAAGCTGAAATAAAAATTTTCCTTGAACAAGAGCTCAATAGATTGATTGCCGAGACATAGGCTAATCCTAAATAAGAATCCCGAGGCCAAGTACAAAACAATATTATTTTATTTTTTACATAGGCATTTGAAATAATGTAGATATTTTAAACCATTTTTTATTTACCTGTAAGTTGCCATGCACCCTTTTTGATTAAATGAAATTAATCATTCTTTTAAAAATAAAAAGGAACTATGGAGAAACTTAGGACTATGCAATTTTTAAAAATTGTTCAATGTAACTGTGCAACTTATATTTATATTTCAGTTCTTTCAAAAACGTTTAAGATAATAAGAATTTTCTGTATGTTATAATATTTTACATAAAACTACTTTTTCACATTAAAAATGTTAGACTTGTAAGAATTTTCATCGTGTGTAATCCTAAATACGTTAACCAGTTTAAAATATTAGAAGGATTTTAATTTTGAAAATATAAATGGATGTTCATTTAACACATCTAAAAATAAGTCGGTCATTCCTTTGACTGAATCAAAATCTTATTATTGTAGCAAACGCTTCAACGGTGTTCCATATTGAAGCATTTATGTTTGTATTATGAATACCTCCGATTAATCGTCACAGTCACAGTTTTAGACTTTCTCCTGAATATAAATTGTGTCACGGATTGCTTATTTTAATAGCTGTAGGTCAACAGCTCATATTAAAAAACGATCAATCTTGTACAGCTCTTTCCGAACTGCTGCCATTTGCATCATCGTTGAAGGTGCTTTTAATAATCAGCAATCGGCATCATTTACACTTACATTGCATTAACATATTTCTAGATGGCAACATGATTTGGATACAAATGAACAACAAATGAATTATTTTAATTAATTGAACTGGATGAAACTAAGTAACAAGGATTAAACTGAATAATTAGCCTTTAATAAAACGATTAACTTTAAACCTTGATTCATTTCTAAATTTTTTTTCTAAACATTAAAAAAAATATTTGGAATCAAATAATAAGTTGGATTGCAAGATATTAATTTTCTTTTTAATTAGCTTCGTAAAAATTATCCCTCCTAATTCTTTTAATACTCGAAAAAAGTTTAAAAATTTCGGACGCATAACTTTTGGAGATTATAAGCAATGAAGTGAAAAAATAATTGAACAAGCTTCAGAGAAAATATCTTTAAAGCAATCCGAATACAGGAATGTAGATATAAGTCTAATTTCGCAACTGTGGTGATAAATTGTCTTGCCACATGTGTAGGATTAAAAATGTGTCTCAAATATTTCAAATTTTCAATGCATAAAAATAACCAGAAAAGAAATCTGATATGAAATTCATTCTACACTTATGCTTCCAAAAAGCACTTAGCACTAATGGGCACTTAAAATACTCAAGAATGAAATACGTGGAAGAATTTTATAAAAACTAGCGCGAAATTTTTTGATATTTTTGAAGAGAGTCTTTTTCTCTTAAAAATTCCTGCTAAGATTTTTGAATGATAAATTTTTATGCAAAAATTTTAACTGGATTTTTATATATATGAAGACGTTGGTTCAAACGGAATCATCAAATGTATGATCTCGTAAAACATTTTAATACATTTTATTGCTTTTTAATTAGACCTAAATCTGCTTTACAGATGGAAGAAAAGAAAACACATATCCACTTAGAAGACAAATGTAAAGATTTTCAACTTTTATGAGTACTGCCAGCTTTAAAATGCAATAATTCTAAATTTCATAGGCAAATCAGATGCAAAAAGTAAATTTAGCATAAATGGATAATTTAATTTTTATTATTTTTAATTAATAAAAAGGCATTACTTTCATGGGCAATTCATTTTTAAGCAAGGGTGTTATTCAATGCCGCTTACAAAAGATTGATTGATGGATTGATTTTATCTGGTGTAAGGTCCAATACAGGCCAAGCTTAAAAAAAGAAGTATAACATAGTGAGTCAGTTTGCGCATTAGATGCTATTGATTAAATAATTCAAACTATTAAAAAATTGGAAATACATAGAATTTTTTTTAAAAAAAGCAGACAATTCGTAAAAATTGAAAATGAAACAAAAATAACATGACAGTTAATATGGTAATGTTTAATTTTTGAATCAAGCATTATCATTACGATAAGTTTAATACACGGAAATCCCATTTTAATGTCCAAAAACTACAGATTACTTCCTATTTAATTATCATTTAAGTAATTTTAGTTTTTCTCAGCAAAAGAAAAAAAAATGTTATGTTTGTTTCAACTCTACTAATAATAAAGATGAATGTGCCTATGTGTTTTTGAGTATGTTAGCGCTCTGTAGGCCAGACCATTTGACCTACAGCTGCCAAATTTGGTAATATATCTTGAAAAGTAAAAATGTGCAGCTCAGATAGATTTTTTTTTTTTTTTGAAATTTTCATTAGAACATTTATCAATTAAAAGTTAAAACTAAGGAATATATTTCAGAAGTTTTTCCGTTTTATAACTCTCGAAATTATTATTCCATTGTTTTAAAAAATTTTAAAAAAAATTGCCTTTTTAATGTTTTTAATATTACAGTCGCGCAGACTTTTCCTGAATTTAGCAATTCTTTAAAAATATTTTTTGCTTAATTTCTAACAATACATTACATTGCTGGTGTGAAATTCAAACAGTTTTCATCGTCTTTTTAGTTTGATGTGTTCTTACGTTATCGTGTTTGCATATTTCTGAATAGACAATTAATATAATGATGGATTTGATCCTAATTGTAATACACATATTTATCTTTAATACATCTTATGAGATATCATAGCAGAAATATCAAATTAGTACAATGTATTTTCGCGTTATATCATGTTCATTGCACAAGTGTCAAAAAGGACGGATGTACAGACAGATAAATATCAAGCAGACATATTTCATTTAAATTGTGATATAGGTATAAAAAATTTCGTTTTACAAATCCCACATCGTGTTTCATTCTTAATTGTCGTTGAGTTTTTCAATTAATGTATTCGTTAATAGGCCGATACAATAAAAAAAAAATCAATGCAATTTAAAAAAGGCATTTTCTGATTAAAATGTAAAAATGTATAAAAATACGAAAAAAAATGCATAAAAATTTCGATAAAAATCGAACATTTTTGACGATTACAATAATATGAGACTGCATTAATAACGCCAATCCCTATCGAAAATAGGGCCATCCCTTTCCTCGACTGAGAATGATAAAACGATCCACTCTTTGAGGGACAGAGTTCCATAGACAAGTGCGGTGCATGTTAAAGATTTACAGATTCTAATTACCAAAGTGCGAAGCAGGCATTACAATATTCTTAAATTCCAAGATACCGGCCTCATTTGTGGATGTGTTGAGGAACGAGACTCTTTATAACTTCATTATGAGGTAGATGAAAATAATAGACGAGTTTCAGGAACAATTATTTCATTATTTTCCAAGTTCCACATTTCACAAGACAAAACAAACGCGAACCCGAAAATACACGACGCTCACTTGGAATACAATCTAATAATGATCCCCAAGAAGGATCACGGGAAATATACCTTGACATTAATAAGTTAACGTCATCTGTTGTCACAAAAGAGAAGGTGGTAGAGTTATATAACCGCTACAGATATTCATATTGCAGAATAATCAAATATCTAATTATAATTAAACGACTATTGAATAGTGTTCCCACAGTAATTTATCTTTCTATTTTTTTATAAACAAAACATAAAAAGTAGAAAAGAAAAGGATAGATATGTAAATTTAAAATGAGAAATATAAAACGAATAAAAAAGAGACTTTTATTAAAAAATATCAATACATAGCGTGAATAGATAAAATTATTTTACAACTCCAGATTCGGAAATCAAATAAAGAGCCATTGACGTAGGCGATTTGAACAATGAAACACTTCAGATCCTTACTCAAAGAGGGAACTAAAGCTGCAGATACATTTCATGCAAGATTTTGGAGTGAGCATTGCAATCCATTTTGAAACGTATTATTACATCAATACATCACAGTCATTGAAAACCAACCGCCTCATTTTCCTCTTTTATAGCATTAAGCAGTGGTCATTTCAAATGGCTAAGTATAGGAATTAATTCACGGAAGGCGCCGGATTTAACGACAACAGAAGACAATTGAAAGGGCTCATTTGCAGAAAAAAATCGCGTAGGCGGACATAAGCTAAGTACGGACGACCACTTAACCTTTTCACTTCTTAAGAATCAAAGCATGTCTCGGTGACTCACTATGTTCTATTCATGTAGTTCCAAATAAAGATATTACCTCATTTTGCAAAAAAGTTTTACAATCGATGAACAAGATATGAATAAAAGTTTTACAATCTTACAGCGCAAAATAACTCTTTCTTATTTCAAAGAATACTTTTCGCATTCACTATGTTTCGAAATAAATTTAATGTTGCATTCACAGAATTTAATTAAAGTCGTTATTATGTTTTTTGTGAATGTTAGAAAGCATGATATTTCCAGGTCAAAACTGTGTAAATGTTAATTTGTAAAATTATTCTAATGCAACTACATAATTCAATGCATAATATTCAAGTATAAAGAATAAATTAATTAAGTTCAATATATATACCTCAGCATAAATATTTCACACAAATTCCATAGATGCAGATAAACTCCATGAAATGTGCTTGTTAGACTAATCGGATGATTATGCATGTTTGTTAAGCACATTTCAAAATTCTCCACTTCAGTTTACCATTTGAAGCAGTACTTCAAAAATGGTCTTGTGGTGTGTGTGTATGTGTGTTTCGTATTATTTCAAAACATGGATGGAAATGACGCAAAATATTTACCAAAATGAATGAAACGAATGATAGACGAACATCTTTTCTATAAACACAATCGAAGCATTACGCATTATGAATTGTGCGTCGTATAGAACTGTAACTGATATTCACAATTATCAGAAATATACAAATGCCTATTTATTTACTGAGCAGACGATTATTAATTCTAAGGTAGAATTGGACATCATTATTCATTATTTTGTGTTTCTTTATTCATAGTTTATTTTTTTCATGAGCTATTAGTTTCCTCATATTCTACATACTATTGAGATTAGGCTTAGTTATTCCCACTGAATACATTCGTTGCCAAACATATTCAAGAGTGAAATTTCATTTTACATTGCCAAAATATCTCTCTCTAGACCTAGCTTTCATGATAGTTTTTTTTTAAATTTATATTTTCATTATTTTTTTTAATCTTTAAGAACTTCATAAGTTAAAAGAATATTGAGATGAACGCAATGATCTTTTGATTTGTGAGAGTATGTTTAAACAAATTATATGTATTTAAACAACAATATGAATTGTTTCATGAATAAACAGCAGATAAGTAAATGCTGAAGTAAAAATCATGATAAAAGAAAATGGAGTCTCCATTTAAAATAAACTTTGACAGTAAATGATATAATTCTAGTCACGAAATAGCATATACCTCGGGAAAATGCATATGTTGAACAGAGAATGGCACAGCATCTGTCTTAATCAATCAAACGAATCCATTCATTTTTCTTACATTAATGTAATGACAGCATGAAATGGTTTAGTTGAGAGCAAAAGATTCCTTTTTGAAAAATTTTGTGTGAAATTTTTCTTTTGGTTCATTTTTTTTTATTGAATTAATCATTACTTTCTCTATGACAACAAAAAATCGCAATTCATCTTTTTGATTAGCAAGTGAATTAAAAACATTTAAAAAGTTTAATAATTAATGAATTCATGAACTTTAAATGACCAAGTTTTAGATTTTATTATCATTAAAATCTAATTAGTGTTCTAATTTTCTATTTTCTGATTCTCTGCTAATAAACACAGCAGAATTCCATTTTGCTTCTTAAATAAAAGTAAGATTTTTTGCATTGTGTGTGGGGTGTTTTTTTTTCTGTCACCTAAAAAAATGAAATTAGAATATAAAATATCATTTTGAAAATGGTAGTTAAAACTTTCTTCAATAGAAGCATCTGCTCATATGACCAGAATTTGTTCGCAGAATTTATCAAAATTAAAAAAAAAATGTTCTGCTCTTTTACTTTTTCTAAAAAAGGAAATATTATACTCATAAAAAAAATCGGACACGATATTTTGAAGAATTTTTTACATTTCAGATTTCCTTAAGTTAAAAAAAAAAAATGGCGTTATGTCTATTTGTCAGCGAGTATAATAACTAAAAAACACTTTAAACTAGATGGGTGAAATTTGGGATATGGACCAAACTTATAAATTTCTATCAAATTTTGAATGAAATACATGCACAGGAAGTCAGTCTACCACTTTGTTCGATTATCAGGGAACTAGATAATTCCAAAATGCAAAACGTTAAATAGACAAAATTTGGTGTAGAGGTTAGCATCTCAACAAATTTTGAATCAAGGTTGACCTTCTGTCGATCAGTATTTTTGTATGTATTTAAATGTAATAACTTATAAACGGAATAATTAATTCTATGAAATTTGGTATGTTACGTTGTGAATACAATTGTAATTATATCTCAAATTTTGGTTTCATGCAGTTGACAGAAGGTAATAAAAATATATATTCGCCCATTAGACTCAGTAAAAATGTCAGATTCACGCCAATGATTTATGCTGCGAAATTATTTTTGATTGTCACCATACAAGGCATTACCTAAGATCTATAATTTTATCCAGGGGGAAGGGAATAAGACCTCTATTGGAAAATGTGCTAGAAAGTTTCGGTGACACCATTTCCGCTAATTTATATTGAATACAAAAATAATTGCATAATAAAGGGTATAACTGTAAGAATTAGATATTAACATCTGATCATCCATGGATATAATTTCATGTAATAAACATTCGATATATTAATCGAATTATTACAAATATTTAAGGTATTATCAACAGAGTTTGAATTTGCAAAGCATAAAAACAATGCATTTCTGAACTGACATAATTTTGATTGTGTTTCAATATTTAAAACCAAAACCAATGAATAGCAAAACACCACAGAATATCATCGCATCTAATAGCTATTCGGCATGAAGCAAAATTATTGTAATATTCAATGGAATTTGCATTTGGGATGTACAAACATCTTGTATTTTTAGCCACTCATAATTCCTCTCTAAGTAACGATGAGTGATGTTGCACCCCTTGTCTCGAATTAAATAAAAATCCAGTCCTCATACGCACTTGTTTTTCTCCAGGGATCACTTCGTTGCCATGGTGATAGCAAAAGACTAGGCCCTCTGTGATAACACGCGATTCCACATTTGCGGGGACAGAAAATGATCGTTTATCGTATGAAAAATGATTGTCGCAAAATGTATTTCCAAAGTTCATGATGAGATTTGGATGAAATGATGACCTGACGAAAAAGTAAAAACACATTATGCACATCTTCTATAATATAGGCACTATTCTCGGTTTAGTTAATAAAAATAAAATCAATATTCGAAAGGCGCAGGAATGATAGTAATGCACATTTTAAAAACTTCTACCATTTAATTTAAACCACTTAACTGGGTTGCGTGACATTGTCACAGCGCAAAAATAATTTTAATATCATCTAAAGATAAGTCACGCTGTAATATGACAATTTTTAATGACAGCAATTAAAATTCCAAAATTAAATGGGTACTATTCATTTATTGAGTAATAAGTATATACGAACTGAATCCATAATCAATTTTCACTTCATTTTCATTTGCATGAAATTTTTTTCATCAGTATAATACTATGCCAAACTGTCATTCGAATGAATCCAAATGCACATTAGGCATAGGAAATATTTGAAGAACCTTTTCTTCAATAAATTTATCAAATATCTACACTCATACAATTTGATTTACCAGTTCTTGTGTTTTTAAAACAGCATAATTTAATATACTTTTAATCATAAAAATCTCATTTATATTAATAATTATTGGATTTAAATAATTATATTATTTCTTTTTTATTATTAGTTTAATAAATCTTTACTCATAATTTAAATGCTTTGAATACAATAATTTTAAATTTATATCTCATGTTTGTATCCATAAATATTTACAAACAAAGGAATAAAGTTGTATAATAATTAATTATATAATATTATAAAGAAACATATAATCTGCTTTTTTTCAAAGCAAAATTAATTTATATATTACTTTTATATAAATAACTATTATAATCTGTAGCAATTTAATGTAGCTATAGAACTTATAAATTACTCTTAATGATTATTGACATATTTGATAATCATTAAGTTTTTACTATACTTATCTAGAAAAAAATAACAGTTTCAGTAAATATTAAAATGAATAAATAAATAAGCATTTCCATTTTAGGATTTTTTTTTCTAACCTGGGATTTCGGTGAAGGTCTAGCGCAGTTTACGTTTAATTTGCCATTTAAAAGTGGAATATAATAACTTAATACAGTGTGCTAAATAAAAACTTTAAATCAATTAAATATAAAGTTTAAACATCCTTCCAAAGATACTAGGGAAGAATAAAAACATTTAAAACCGTTTCCTGGAACTAAAATAGCAACATCTATATATTCTTAGTTCGAAAATAAAGAAGCGGACTGAGTAAATGAATGTAAGGAGCATAAAAGATAATTCCTATTATTTATTTATTATATCAAAGCTTAATTGGAAGGGTTTTTTTTTATTAAAATTAATTCACATACCGACTTAGTTTACTCAAAGGTGGTAAAACTGGCACAGGTAGAAACTGGAAATAGCTAGAAATTCAATAATAATGACGAAATAAAATATATAATTAAAACTGATGCATACGTAAGTCACAAATTCTCAAAGATCCGATATACCTACATGCGGTGAAGGTCAAAGGAGTGTTTAAACTCGAAGGACCTTAACCTCCACATCTAACTATGTTAAAAGGCAAAAATACATGACAAATAATGTTACCTAATGAACTGCCAATGAGTTATAAATAGTTAACAAGTATAAATAAATAAATTACGATGATTGTAGGAAAATTGAAAATAAATTCAATATCAGAGTATATTTAAAAATAGATGATTTTTTAAGATGATGATGGATGGATAAAAAAAGATGATGATGATGAATAGATCTGCCAAAATTTTTGGCAGATAAAAGTTTATATTAAATGCATAGAAAACCGAAAAGTCGGTTTGGTTTGAATTATCGGTTTGCACATATTTCAAAATTTATTGCCTCTTCGGTATTTTTGTATGAACACATCTAATTTTAGAGTCATATATTAAGTACTTTCTTTCATAAATTAATAATAATAATAATAATAAATCAGAATTTTTAAGTCCACGCTTTGAATGATATAGTTCAAGTAGCCAAAAGTGAATTTTAAGTTATTGCAAAAGAAAATGAAATCTTAATTGTAAAATTTCAGGTTTAAAAGACAGTACAATAGTAATTATTGACGATTCTTTTAGATTATGTTTTAAGACGGGATGAACATATTCTTTCTCTGTTTAATCGTGTTAAATCAGTTTTTCGCAAAGAAAATTGCAATTATTAACTCTTAAATAATTACTAATTGTATGCAAAATAAATATGAAAAATTGCAAAATAAATAAATACTGACTGAAAATTAAAATGAATAATTACAAATAGTATGCACTTAAAAAAAAAGTTATTTAATATATTTTATAGTTTTCATTGCACCAGATTCAGATATAAAAGTAGTGTTTTATTCACTTCATATAAGCCTTAAAGCATACAAGCAAAATGTTGGCAAATAATCTCTAGCGATCGATGTACAAGGTTAGAGAGGAGTTGGAAGAACAAGTAACACTTTTATTGGGTTGTTCATCGCCCCAGCCATTTTGTTCGTGTAAGTTGGAAAGCCTGGTAGATTTCTATGCCCTCATTTTTACGCAAGTCAATAAACTGCCACAATATCGCTCAGTTCACAAGCGGCTTAAATTCTCTCTCAGGAAAATAAGGAACTCACATGCTAAGCTTTCTTTCATGTGATTAAGACGAACTAATGTTAATTGATGCTTATTTAATTCAGATAAATAAGCAATTTATTTGACATCAAGATTTCAATATAAGAATGCTGGAGTAATAAGCTGTATCTATTAATAATAAAGATGAATGTGTATGCGTTTGTATGTTGCATATCAGATTATGGATGTATGTGTTGACGTTCCATAGCCAAGTAGTTTTCACCTAGAGCTATTAAGCTCGGCACACATGCATTTTAAAGGATGGGAAAATGTGCAATTCGGAGCGATTTTAAAGATTTTAATTAGAAATTAATTACTTAGAAACTAGAAGAAATTTTGATTGTTTTTTTTAATTATAATTTCTAAAAATATAATAACATAAAAATAATTTTCCCATCATTTCAAAATTTAAAAAAAAATATTTGTCCAATGGCGATATATTTTATGCCGAAAAGGTAGGACACGAAATAATGAAAAGTGGAAGTTATAGCATTAAGCAATGCAGAGCAGAAAGCCAGACCAAGAATTCATTAAAAATATTTTATTACAGGTACTTACTTATCTTAACTCGAGGTACTAAAAATCGTTTTACTTCTCAGAGTAGTCAGTCCATATGCACTCCAACGAGTTACACATACAGTTATATACAATCTTGTAAATGGGAAATAATACGGTTAACAGAAACGCTAATTATAAAACATATCAAGCACCATCAAATTTGCATGAATTCAGTTTAGAGTACTAAATTAGCACATTAGAGTTCTAAATTTGATTCCGATAACCAAGAAGTGTGAGACTATTTAGAAAGATTGCATTAAATGGCACTAAATTTCACCTCATAATTTTTTTTTTCTATTTTAATTATTTTTTAAATATTCTAAACATATTTGAAAACAATATATTTCGTTGCTGAAGTGAAACTTATATCGTTTTCATTATTGTTACTCATATTTCAGCCTGGATTTTATTCCATAGTTGATTTTCGAGAAATGAAGATTCGGCTTTTTTATATTCAGTAGATTTCCGTATAAAATATGCTTTTAATGAAATTTTCGAAATTTTGTTGCACTTACAATAAAGGTTTAGTTTCAGAATCAAGCAAAAGTAAAAAAAGTGAGTCCATTTTTAAATATTACAGCTCTTTTCTTTGAATGTATAAAGATATGAACGGAAAATTAGTTAAAAGCATAGCATAATGGGTAATACTGCGTAAAGTCTCTAAAATAAATATGTTCCCAATACATACATAAGCTATGTGCCTACCAAAATTTGAAGTTTAAAAATATTTTGCTGAGGAAACTATCAAGACGAAATTGCACAAAATATTTATGGCCAGCTATTAATTTCGATGAACTAAAGAGTTGCCAAAGGCTAATTATGGTTTTCACAAAGAGAAAAATATTTCTTCGTTCATTTTTCCAATACATACATAAATTTACACAAAAAAACTGTTCTGAGATATCCATGTAGAATTAAATAAGCTGAAATTCCATACCTTGGAGGGAATCTCTTCCGGAAAACATAATCGTTCCGTAGATCTGTTCACGAGTGACACATGCGTCACCTAAATTACTTTTATGATATGACAGACGAGAGTAACACGTCATCCGAATAGCACCAATTACATAAAAAAATTTTGATTGGCGTCCGTTTTTAGCTACTCTCCGATCTTTCACAGAATGAAAAATTCACATAAAATGCGGAAACTTACATCATCAAACCATTTATTTGGATTTATTAATGATATTAAATGAACTGCTAGTAAAAACAGAAAAATTATGTCAATGGAATCAAACACTTATCAATTTTGATCAGGAAATGGTCATCAGTTTTGGAGTAGTCGGTAGACTTCAAATCGGCAGAGATAAAATCCAGTTATGAACTTGCATGTAGCAGGGATCAAAGTGAAACAGTTAAATATATATATATATATATATATATATATATATATATATATATATATATATATATATATATATATATATACAAAAGTATTAGAATCAAGTTAATAGGAAAAAACAAAAATCAAATAAAAATTAAACCAAAAAAATTATTAAAAAATATTAAAAAAGAATCCGGCCTGAAGACTTTTTCAAGGGTCACCCTCAGGCGGGGATTCAAATAAAGGGATTTTTTCTGTGAGGACATACAGACATTAAGTCTAATAATGATTCCTCGTGACCCGAAAATCCCCCGAAATTATGCTCAAGAGATATACCATTTTAACAGAAAGGAAATACAAAATAACAAATTAGAAAAAAACCACAAAGTAAAAATACAATAAAAACAAAAACAGCATTAAAATTAAAATTAAAATTAAAAACGAAAAGGCCAGTACATACCATCCAACAGTGAAGGAAACTTTAAACAATCGATTGTGATTTCCTGTTTTTGAAAGTTAACGGTAAATTATGTAAACAGAGGTAGGCACCCAGCGCCATCTATTGAGTGATCCAATATGCAAGTAAATTTCTATATATATATATATGTGTGTGTGTGTGTGTGTGTGTGTGTGTGTGTGTGTGTGTGTGTGTGTGTGTGTGTGTTCTCCTTTAGACTTTCTGTGGTATTTTTAAAACTGATTTTTAGATTATAAACATATACGTTTTTAGAGCTTTCTTAGTATTTATTTATTTTTATGATCATCGGATTTATTTGGCGATTTTTAAATTACCTCGAGGTCATCAAAATCTCCATTACATATAAAATACCAAGATTTTGACAAAATATTTCATTCCCAGGTTTACTAGGTGATTTTTAGTTTCACAAAGTTTCATTATATATAAGATATCAAGATTTCGTCAAAATGGTTGGCGACTTCGTAGAACAAGATTTCGACAAGAAGGTTTGAATTGAGGTGGGAGACTTAAAAAAAAGCAAGCACTACTTTCGCCCCCCCAAAAAATAAAGAATTAAAATACCTGTACGCCGATCGGATCAAAAACTCTATACAATATACAATTTTTATACTACGATCCTATTCAAACCGCGTCTCTCTAACTTGGTGCGTTTTTCAGTTATGGTGCGTGATGATTTCTTTTTCAGAATCTGATACAGATTTACAATTCTGGACATAAAATAATATGCTCGATTTCATCACCCTAGCTGAATCTGCTTTTCAATTATTATGTTCGCGTGCACACAAACCGACAGGTTCCTTCTTGACAGATTTCGATTAAAGTAATTCGGGACATGTAATTCTGGACATTTATTCATAATTCTGGAGTCTAGTCTACATACCAAATTCAAGCCGTCTTCTTCGTGCAAGTTTTGAATTATCGTGCATAAACAGAATAATAGACCTAATTCTAACTGCAAGGAATGTCTTTCCTGAAATTTCTCACATACTTTCTAAATCTGACCTCACTCCCTCTAAATAAAATTATTGACTTTCGGTAAGGCCGTGAATGCCTTGCATGGCACTGGCGAACAATAATTACGAAATTTAGATCTTTGGTGTGAATGCAGCATTTTTAATGTATCTATTGCGCAATTATGCATTTTCGAATGCTTTCCGTCATCGATTCAAGCCAATATTTGACACGGAACTATAGCGACAGTCACAAGATCACATAACGAATTTCAATGACTTAAGTCATTGCGATTATGATTCATTGCTTTTACATGCATGCGAAAGTTCAGACCGACAGATGATCAACCGCTTAGCATACTTGGTTCAAAATTTGATAAGAAGATGATTTATAATATAATCAGTGTACATCATCAACCCATTTCATTTATCTAAGTTTCTACGTATAATAGTTATCATGTTACGTTGTATTCAAACAAAGAAACAGAAAGAACTGCCTCCGAATGAATTTCGCTCAAAATTTGATAGAAATTTGCAAATTTGGTTCATTAAATTCCATCCATCTAGTTAAATTTTTGAGTTATGATGTTTACAGCAGGCAAACATAATGCCAAAAATGTGTTTTTTGAACTCAGGTGGGTCTAAAACTTGCAGATTCATCAAATTCGAATCAAGTCAAATTCGAATTTTTTACGACTACAGTATTTCCTCTATACTTCATATAAAAGAAAATAAAAATGATTTTCAAAATGCAGTTAACATGATGCAGTAAAACATGAGAGTTCATCCAAATATCAAGGTCGAATGTTTTGATGGTTATGATGGTTACAGTGTTTTATATATGATAAAGTGATACGAGAAAGGTAAAAAATCTGAATTTTCTATATAATACAAAATTTCGAGTCGAATCCAATCAAATAAAGATTCGATTAGGATCAGTTTGAATCCAAAAGTTTCAGATAACAAAATTCAAATCCTCTCAATTTCGTAACTAAATTTTCAATGGAATGAGTTTTTTTTATTTATTTAGAGCCTTAAAAAACATTATTTTGTTGATAACGGATTGTTTTTTTTCTGGTTCCAGAATGTCTGTTTTAGAATCAAGACCCGATTCCAATAAAGATTCGCTTTATTTGTGCAATTTAAATCTCTAATCATATGTCAAGTTTCCTTACACTGATGAGATGTTAAATTTTGGAAAGTTAAGTTTTGGTTTAAGTTTCGTTATATGACTAGATCAGGTCTCGAAATGAAGGGTCCAAAGCCAAACACCCTTTGTGAACTTCAAAATGGAACTTTAATCTAAGAAATCAAATCAAATTTTTACTTCATTGTTCCATTATTTCTTGTTTTATCAATTAATCATTTTACGTTTACTTGTATCTTCAAAACATTACTAAAACTAAATATTACAAAGAACGTCCAATAACAAGGAACCTGAATAATCATCTGATACAGTCAAAAAAATTCATCAAATGACCTTCAAAATCTCCAATTATCTTCAACTTTCAGATCCTTCATCACGAATAGATTTTCTTTTTTGGAAAAAAAAATCCATTCTTTGCATTCCAAAACACTCATTAAAACTGTGCGCGCAAACAGTTCAAAGAAATAATGATGTAAGATATAAACAGTTAATAAAACGAAATCATTGCTATCACATTTTTTTTCTTATTTCGTTCTTCAGAATATTAAAAGCCTAAGTTGATAGGACAAACACTTATATCAAACCTTACAATTGTATAAATAAAAAGCGTAGTTAGTTCACTATGGAAATTTTCATTAATATATATTTTATTATAAAAAAAGATTAATGTTATAAGAAAGGATATTATACCTTTCTTCAGATGAAACAAATGAAATAATTTTAATTTCATTATAACAAGGAATTCCTTAAAACCAGAAAAAAACCCACAATACAACGAAATAATAGGGAAAAGATGAAAGTAGGCGAAAACTAAACGGAATAATTGAAACAGTTATTTTCTGAATTTTAAAATGGCGTATAAATTATTTCCTGCAATAACATATATGTTAACGATGAAATAAATAACTTTATCCATTCATATCGTATAAATCGTAAATTGTATCGTATAAATCGTAAATCCAAGATTAAAAAGCAGTTATATATTATAAATCCATTCGCTAAATGTTATTTAATTTTTAAATCATATTCGTTCGATTTCTTACTGCCTATCACTTTTAATTAAAGATAATGTCTGCACTTGTCGAAATAATTCTTATTGGATTTTCAATTTTGCTGGTTCTGGGAATTTCCTTCCAAATATTCAGAAATAAATCTCACAGTAAATAATTCTCATAACTTTCCATATCTTTAAAACCTAGAAGATGTATACATTTAGAAGATCTGTTATTCTACTTATAATATTACATATTAAGTAACGACAGCTGAAGTAGAAAATCTCCTACAAAAAGCCAAAGTACTTAAGAAAAAAATACTATTTGCAGTACAATTTATATGTAAATATATAGAAAAATTAAAAACTTTGTGTTTTGAAGCTGAATCTTCTCCGTTTATAATGTTCACGAAATCTCGAATAAAAATTAATCCTTAAATTTAAATTATATATAAAATTATAAAAATCGCATATCTCAGCTCATTAATCTTTGTTGCAGTCCAAGATTTAAAAAGTGTAGATAAAATTGAATTTTACGTTCTCATAACAAACTTAAACTGAATACCTCAGCTGCTACATCATTATTGGATGCTTTCGCATCCGACAAAAAAGGCGAAGTATTGTTAACTTCACCTAGCGTTACAGATGGCGAAGGACGATTATATATATATATATATATATATAGACAAGATTATGATTTTATGATTTTGAATTGAACATGCGTGTGGATTTGACTTCTACGTTATGAGTATATTACTGATATATTATGAAAAAATATCACTAAAAATATTGATGAAAAATTATAACTCTTACCACTTAAAATTTATATCTAAAGTATACATTAATTATAATGTATATTTATACACGATATAACTATCAATTTAATGCAATAGCAGACTCTCTACTTTTTATCTGAGAGTTTTCAATCCTTGCAATCAAAAAATATATAAATATATATATAAAAAATAAATATATATATAAAAATATATATATATAGTTACTCGAAATATAAGTAACAAATCAAAAAAGTCTTTTAATATTTCAACATCTGTCACTACGTAATTAAATCATAATTTTAGTATAGATTGCTTCATCTTTTTATCGAAAGATTAGTCCTTGGTTTTGAATTTTAATCTGCAACTGGCATTTTTGAGAAATTAAAGTAAAAGTTATAAGAAATATCCTCCCTTTATAATCTCTCACATATATTTCATTTAAACTATCAGTATATACAATCATTCACAGCCGTCTGTAATGATGGGCGGGGTTAATATCTGAGTCTACTAATTATTGGATAAAAAGTCCCAACTTCTGTTTTGGCGTCAACTGCAATAGTTTTTTTTTTTTTTTTCTAATTTACGAATTAACTAATTTATTGATATGCAAATAAACCTAAGCATGAGTAAACAGCAAAGAATAAAGCATCAGAAACGCAATGCTTATTATTCTATATTTATTATGATTAATTATATCATCCCCTCAAGGACCAAATTGTTATTGTTAATATTTTCTTCCAGTATTTTTTAAAATTGTGTATTTAGCATTGCATTTTTTTTTCTGTAAATGGGTACTATTTGTTTCAATCAAATTTCAGGGATCAATTTTGATTGGAGAGTTCGTGAACATTAAGGATAGACAAGTGATATCAGTCAGTCAATATGATATTTTCTACTACAACTTCGTTAGTTAATTTCTTACAATCCGGTATGAGAAACTTGTAACAATTTAACATACCGTTTAAATAATCACATCTACTAGTACAAGGATGACAAGAAAACCCAAGAATACTGATTATTTCGCCTCTAAATATATAATCGTTTTTTGAGTTTCAAATAGATTGTTAAAACTATATACGAAAACAAATTAAACATATATTAAGGGGATGGTGGATTCTATCAGACATTTTTTCATTTATTCACTAAGAATCATGAAATTTCTTATGCATATGTATTAAATCTGTAAATATACATATCTCAAATATCTTTAAAAAAAATTTAAAAACGAAATACATTATTTTTAAAAGAGTAAAAATATATAATTTGTAAATATTTCAAAATTGAGATATGCATTAAACTATGCCTATCTCAAATATCTTTTGAAAAATTCTTCAAAAGGAAATATGCTATTTAAAAAAATATATAATATTTAAATATTTCAAAATTGAGATAAGCATTAGAATATACATATCTCATATTTTTTAAACAATTCTTCAAAAGAAAATATATTATTTTAAAAAATGTATAATTTTTAAATATTTTAAAATTGAGATATGCATTAATATATGTATATATATATATATATATATATATATATATATATATATATATATATATATATTTAAAAAATTCTTCAACATGAAATCTATCATTTAAAAAAATGTGGAAATATATAATTTTTAAATATTTCAAAATATTCCAGACGACACATTTTTTAATTTTTCCATTATTATTTTTTCCTTTTTGTCCTATATTAATTAATTTTCAGAAAATTTGGTTAAAATTTTGTAATTTCAATTAAAACCTTATTTATTTAATTGTTTTTGAATACGCATTGATTTTTTTATAAGAATATATTATTTTTCTGAACTAAAATTTTGCTTTAACTGCTTAAAGAAGCTCAAAACATAAAATGCATAACCAGGTTTCTTTTACCGAAATTTTCATTAACAATTTTACATAATTTCCGTAAAAATTAAGACACCTGGAAAATTAAAAAATAAATAAATAAATATAACTAGAAAACATCCTTTTGTGACAGTCATTAAAAATATATTTATTCTCCCAAGCTCTTCAAATATTCATTTTAATGAATAATAGATTTCATAATGTTATTTTAGTTGAATATAAGCAAATAGTTGGATGATAAAACAATGAAAAACAATTCATATTTACGTCTGTTCTTTTTTTTTTTTTTTTGCTCTAAAAATTTTTTGTTCTTTTAATGCAAGATTTAAACAATTTATTTCAATATAATCAAAAAAAATCATTTACGCTATTTCTTTAGATTTCGTACGAATCAATTTTAAAAAGCTCTAGTGACAGCGCGAGGCGCATATCGAGAGTTTACAAATAAGCAAACAGAAGGCGGCGATATGATCAGCTGCCCAACTGCATACGTAAGCAGCTTAGCTATGTTCCGTTAATCAATAGGTTAACGGTGTAGTGGAACAAGAAGAAGGAATCTTCGACGTAAAAACCCCCTTTCTCATCTCGCTCCAGGTGTGCCAGGTGGCCGACAGGAAGACCTTCAAAAGACGCGGAAATCACGTGTCGGTAAAGAAGGGATGTGCTTAAGATGTCGAACAACAGGGAGAAACTGCTAACACGTGGTGGTGGTTCGGCGTTTTCTCGAGGCTTGTCAGAGTGCTACATCAAGAGTGTCAAATTCGTGGCCCAAAATAAATATCTTTAATGTCCAGCACAAATAATGTCATATAATGAAATGTTAAATAAAAATTTCATAGTTTAAGCAACAATTATTTGCTTTCTTACAAGGCTGAGAAATTGAATATACATGCTCCTTTTACTATGGGGTAAAATTCAATGAAATTAGGAAGCCTAAATTGTAAAAATATTTGCAAAACCGCTAACTTAAAAAAATTAAAGTATAAAAGTATTTTTAAGTTTTAATATACTTATCGGTTCAAAAAAAATGATATATAAACATTTTTTTATTGTGAGCTAAAACAGACTTGAAAAGTCACTATTAGAAGAAAACAATACACTCATAGTCTATAGTTTTGGAAAAAAAAAAAACTGTTTATTTAATGAAAATTTAGCAGCATTTTCAATGTTATGAAAAATAGAGTAAGTAAAGAAATATTTAATTTTTATTTCACCTAGATGTAGTTCAAACTACATAAAATGTAACAGACCGTAAGAGAAAAATTATTTTAATAAATAAAAAAAAATTGCATTTAAAGTTACCATTAATGATTTTTTTTGTCAAAATTTGTCTATGTTTTGAAATTAGAATGTTTGTAAACATGAAGCTATCTTAGAATCTGCAGTCTATCACACCCTCAAAGGTTTTGGATGCATGTACACCAAATTCTATGAAATTTTATTGAATGAATTGCGATATATCATGTTTTCCGTGAATCAATCACAGGGAAATATTCATTCTTCAGAAAATGCGTTTGGATATTGTACTCGTAAATGAGTTCATCTAAATGCGTTGGAAACAAATGTAGTTCATACACTTTTTTTAATAGAAATGCCAAAAATAAGCAAACTACGGCTGAGTGGGTTCATAGTTAGCATAAACATAGCAAATATTACTTTGGAAAATTTTACGGTAAAAATAAAATAAATCATTCATTTTTCGGTTAAAAATACCATTCTTTCCGATTTCATTTAATTTGTTGTGTATTATTAAAATTATTATATCTATAGTTCTATCTTACATATTTTAAAAACAAAGTCTGTATTAGAATTTATGAAATTTCGACTTTATCTTCAAATTATAAAAAAATTTCACATTTTTCTGGAAAAAGTGTTTTTGCAATTTAGTTGGATACCTTAAGACAGAAAATAAATCTATCGCATTCAGAATTATCAATATCCCTCTCATAACAACTTTGAAATTAATTGCTACGAAGTTTACTAAGGTAGGAAAGATAGTAGTAGAAATGAGGTTGCAAGTGTTAGGAAGAAAACAATAGCTTTACCGTTGTCCTTGTTCTTTTTTTTATCTCTATATCTACTAATAATAAAGATAAATGTGTATATTTTCGTGTGAGAGTTGGTTCTTTACAGGATTTGGCCTCGAGTACCAAACTTGGCCTCTTATATATATATATATATATTTTGAAGGATGACATCTGCCTTTAGGATCTTTTTTGAAATTTTGATCAGAATTTTAATTAATTAAAAATTAAGCAACATTTTGAAAATAATACAGAACAAAAGTGATTTTAACCTCATCTTAAAATTCAATAAATAAGCTTTCTAGTGATGCCAGTTTTTTTCTGTTTCATTTTCTTTCAGTTTTCAAATAATTTTTATAAATATTTTAAACTTATTCTCCAACAATAAATTTCAATGTTGAAATGAAACCAAAATCGTTTTCGGTGTTTCCAAGATCCAGGCCTTTTTTTCCATTGTTGGTGGTCAAGATATGAATTATTTGGCTTATTTTTTCATATTGAGTAAGTTAGATATATTTTTACTAATTGTTTAAACTTTACTATATTAACAATTAATGTTTAACTTAAAAATCAAACGATCGTGACATTTTCTTGAAGTGCACCGATTTTAAATCACTTCTACTTTTTTGGATATTTAAAAGCAGAAAATTAGAAAAATTCATAAGAAATGAACAGAACAGTATAATACTTTAATTGAAATTCTTGGTAACAAATGGAAAATTCAGTAATTTTTCCAAAAAATCAACTAGTCGCCATAGGCGATTAGTACAGAATAATATTAGTTACAAGTACAATCAAATGATACAGGAAATCCCTTTCCCCTTCCCCCAATTCATGTTTCCTCAACCTTTACACGATTTATCTCACTTTATCACAGGAGTAACATTTAAAATATACTATGATTTTGTACTAAATATTGGCGAACAATTTTTTATAAATTTAATAATTTTTATATAAAATAATTTTTAATTGGTTTATTTCAATTAATTTTAATAAATTTTTACTATTAATTAATTACAATTAATTTTTACTATTTTTTCAATACATTTTTAGTAATTTTATCAATTATTTTTAATGCATTCAGAATACGAAGTTGGTGCATTGATAAGAAATGCACTTTTATTGTATATCGTGAATGGCTATATCATTTTTTCCCCAAAATAATCGATGCCGATCTTTTTCTCAATGAAACATACTATATATAAATGATAGTAAATGCTAAAAGATACCGAATGCAACATATAACACAATGCGTTGTAGTATTTTAAGGTTTAATTTTGGAGATAAAGTAAACTAATACAGATTATAACAACATATTTTACAAAGCAATAAAAAAAAAAGAAACTAGAGAATAAAGATTCTGAATGCAGAATAGTAAATTAGGAACTTCCAAGAAATGTATTTTTTTAAAATCCGAATACAAAAGTGTTACAATGTCGAAATACACAGTTTTAAAAATACATTATCTCAAGGAATTGAGCGAGCATGTAATAAAGTTTAGATAGGGATTTCTAGCATATAACAAATTCGTATTCATGAATGGGCAAAATGGTCCAATGCGGAAGTTCATTATACTTGCCAAGCGTAATAAAAACAAACTGAATCAAATTCCAGGATGTTTTTGTTACGATAGCTTGCCGTAGAAAATTTTGATAACGCATGGTCACGGGTACTATTGAGATATTTCACTTTCAAATATTCTTTTTTAATGCTCTTATTTTGATTGGAAGCAAATAAATATAAATTACAGATTATAAAAAAATATACAGCTTTATAAATATAATATAAACTTTCGAAAAAAAATTACAATTACAAAATTAGATTTCTTCACCATGATGAAATAGCAATATCTGTGCATCAGAAGTATAAAATCACAAACACAGAATAAGCGTTATGTAATACATTCAAAGACGATGATATTTTTTTAGCCAGATTTATTCTTTGCATTTTTGGTTTAGTTTAGATCAGTGTCGAGTTTTTAAAAGCAATAATATATAGTAGAGCCAGTTTTTAAAAGGGAACTCAGATGACGAGGATGGCACCTGAGCTGGTGCTAGTGCATTACACAAGCAAGAGAGCATTTGATCCAGATGGATTAAACGTGCAACACAGTTACACAAACAATATTACCAACTTATGGTATACTTGGTAATATTGTTTTATAGAACAATTTAAATAGTTTTTATACAATAAAAGTCTAAATCTTTTGAGTAAAAAAAAAAAAATTGTCAAAAAAAAAAAAAAAAGAACAAAATAAAATCTTCTACTCATGTTTTCTAACTTCATGATAAAAAACTGATTTACACAAATACGATATATGATTTTTTTTAATGTCATATATCGTTAATTTTTTCTATGCAAATCATTTTAAAATAAAAGAAATTAAGAGAAATTCAAACATCCAATAGGAAATACCAAAGCATGATAATGTTTACTGCTTGATTTATCACCTCTTCTTTCATTTCTTTAAATTTGTTCTTAATTAAAAAAAAAAACCGATTATACGCACACACACACACACAAAAAAAAAATGTTTTCAATAACCTCGCAACGAACCTAAGTATAAATGTAGTAACTATGGCAACAAAACAACGAAAAATATAGTCTATTAGCTGCAATACTATTGAAGTGAAAAATATTTTTTGTAAATTATACTTGAAAATATTTTTTTAATTTATTAAAATTAGAAAAAAATTTGGATAGAAAGGTTTAATATTATTATTTTAAGTGATGAAAAAATTACTCTTATACAATAATATGTTCCACAGTTTCAGGGAATAAAAGTCAAAATTTTCAATAATTTTTAATTTAAATTTTGAAAACTTTATCTTAATAATTATCTACTAGCTAAAAATGAACTATATGCCAAATTTGGTAACTCTTCAGTTCAATGAACTGCCCTTTAAAATATTTTAAAATTTTATTTTTCCTCATAGATACCGCATTTTACAGATAGTATGCCTGCCTATAAAGCACTACCCTGTTATCCCAATAGATTTAATCCAATTTCAATTAAAATAATGGATTCTGATTTCAGCTGCACTCCAATGACAAATAAACAAGCGGATGTAATCTCGCATACGCTCTAATAATGATGTTATTCCCGTTTCCCTGCGTAAAATTATGGAAACTGAGCAAGATTGTGAGCAGGAGAAGTGCTCAGATTTTTATTTTCTCTTACAAGAATTGCATGCGTTATAGTATAGTAAAGAAAATCAGTACTTGCGGATTAATTATATGTCTTTGGCGTGCAATGATTACGAAAATTCGATCTGTGGTGTGAATTTAGCGTTTTTACTGAATCTAATGTGCGATCTTTGACGATCAATCGCAGACAGAAGTGCGAGAAAGTCGAGTATGTATTTTCGACGCAATTTTGAGAACGAACAATGATTTTAGTCACAACATCACATACAAGATTCCATGTCTTTCTGTATTATTGCATTTATAAGCATGGGAAAGTACAAATCGACAGACGGTCAGATTTTTGTCAGATTTGTTTTGCAACAACAATACAAATGCTAAAACCTGTGTATCAAATTTCATATTCACAGCTCTTTAAGTTTTGTAATTATCGAATTCACCTGTATTCGGATAAACATATTTCTCATGAATGGATTTTGTTCAAAATTTGACAGAAATCTACAAATTTGGCGTAAAGAACATGTGTCAAATTTTATTTTTCTAACTCTAAACATTTTTGAGTTATGGGCTTTCGTAGTCAGATAAACATAATTCCAAAAATGTGTTTTTAGAACTCGAGGAGATTACTTTTACTTTGAATATGGGAAAATAAAAAAAATAAAAAATCACATGACTTAATCATCACGAGATTGAAACTACGAGAGCGCGGTTTTTCCTATATATTAATCTGTTACCATGCCAATCGAATTACAATCACAGTGGTAATAGAAACGAAGTCAGATATCTCATTATATTATTAGTACATGACATTTTTAACTATTTTTACTACAACAGTATTCTGGGCTCATAAAACTGATTCTAAACATAGGTTTTAACGTGTTTTTTTTATATTTAATATTTTTTATTTACTATGTTAAATTCGACATAGAAAATGACATTTTAAAATGCCACTAATTTATATTTTTCTCTATAATCAAGCTTATTTTTAAATGATCCCTATTTATGTATTTTTTCATGAATGTCTCAAATTGTGGACAGAAATTTTTCAAAGAAATAATTTCTTATTGAATTTTTTTCCATTAAAATTAAACTGATTCTCCGACTACAACGAAGTGTTTTATTACTAAAACTCCCACGTGTGCGCAGAACTATTCGTTGTGCGTAGGAGTTTTAGTCTTCAAAGCACGTACATGTGCGTTTCACAAAGCAATATATCATGCTTTATTCGAAAATGGCTCATAAGACAAATCGCATTACTTCAGAATGCAGTATCATCTAAAGTCTATAATGTCAGCTATTGTATGCTTTCTCGAATACTAGTTTTTACATTAGATGACAAATGAATTCTGATAATTACGGTAAAGGTAAAAATAGGGTATTTGAGGGTAAACAAATTTTAATAAAAAATCAGGTGAAAAGCATGTATTAATGTATATAGAATTGTATGAAATCGAAAAATCAAGGCTATTAAGACTTAGTTTCTCAATCAACAGTTGCTAATTATTCTAATTCAGCAATTGTATTCTTAAATTTTGTATTATTTTATGAATAAAAGATTTATGACATAATAATATAAGGGATATAAATACTTGAATTGGTTTATTTTAACGATGAGAATTAAAAAAAATGGTTCAAACAAATGAAGTAATTGTCTATTATAAGACGATTTACTGAAAATGAGTATGTATGACACAGAAAAAAATTGTGGGTGTTTTGTTTTAGAGTTTTTTATAAATGGCATCATAAAAATGTCACGCATAATGTATAACCAAAACTAAAAAGGCTTATACTTTTATTATAACTTTTTCTATTGGTATTAAAAAAATTACTACTAAAAACAAAATTATCAGTTCCGTCGACTATTTATCGTTGAATCATTTTATAGGGGAAAAAAGGATTCCAACAATTAATTATCCGATATTACTGGAGTTAAGTGGTGGATTTCTGATTAAGTAACTGCTTATGGTCGTTTGACTACAGATAGGCACTAGCAAGATCAATTAAAAATGTCAAATAAATGTGATTATATTTTGTTTATAAATGACAAAAGCATGATAGGTTTATATTTATTGTTGTTAGAGAGACAAAGTGAAAAGTGGAATAGCAACAGCTAGATGTTTAGAATGAAAAATAATAATAATAGTATAGAACGCAAATTATGATGTGTACGTTAAGTTACGAGTACGATTTTAATATTTAATAAATGTTTAGTTTTGCCTTTTTTAGAAGAATCAGAACGAATCTCCTCGAATGGATTCATGTTTTAAAAATTTTTCCAACAATTCATCAAAATCTATTTAAACGAAATCTATTTTGTGTAAAATCTAAACACCACATTTCCTTTTTCTAGCTCAAAGTGTGTTGAAGTTATTCTGTGTACAGACAAGAAGATTTTTTTCTTACTCTGGGATAAATAAAATGGAGAAATTATAAAAATCTTGATATCGAATTTGTTGACAATAACAATACTTGCTCTTTGTACACTTTGTATACAAGAAAGTAGAATGGATGAGGAGTAGAAAGTAGGATGTTTTTATTTATTGGGAGTAGAAAAACATTTTCTAAAAAATACCTTTGTAAGGTTGTTTATTTAGTTTTATAATATAATGAGAAAAAAATAGTGAAAGCATTTAGGAAAATAACCTCTTCAAGTCTGTTAAAAAAAATTATATACATTTTGGTAAATGACAGCGGACAAAGTTAGATCCTCCGAGCATTTTTTAATTTACTTTTATTTTTAGTGTTTATGTTCACACAACATTCATATACATAGGAGCACATAAATTGGTAAAACATAGTTACAAACTGGAGGAATTCCGAAGGGAAAAGTTTTTTAATTAATAATATTCCGTTATTAGAAGAATTCGCTATATCAGATTTGAGCGCAACCATCTGAAAGAGGGTTCGATTACAGTCCGCAGCTGACAGGATAGAAAAAATTGCAGCAGGGGCCATTCAGGAGGAAGCGGAAGTATAAATGAGCTGTGTAATTGAAGTGGGTTAACACGGGCGGAGAGGAGAAAGACCGGGATAAGGTTTTAATATCAACTTTCGGGACCAAAAGCACTTAAGAAAGAGGGGAAGATCGATAGAAAGAAAGCATTTCTTGAGTTTATCACTTGAAGAATAACTATAATTCATACTCTCAATTTTTGCGCCGATTTTGTATTTTGAATAAATAATTAAATATTTTGTATCACGTAATTCATAACATTTTATATGTGAGAAAAATTTGACAACAATTCTTAACCTCTTAACTGTTTCGGTTTTTTAGTATTATTATCTTACCAGCCCTTTGCTCTGTCTTAAAGATTCGTTCAAGAAATGTCAGAATAACCGAGGCACTTGCGGATACTGTATAATTTTAATATTGAATCAAAGCATTTCCGAATGATTTAATTTCAGTGTATAAATTTGAAACACAGCAAATCGATGCTCGTATGGCGCACGTCGATTAAGGAATTAATTAATTGAACTTGTTCAAAAACATAGGAGTGCTCTTTCCTCGACTTGTTCGTATATTTCACACATCGTATATATATTTAAACTTTCTATTCACTTTCGTAATAAGAATTAATATTAACTGTGTTCACATATACAAATATACTATATATAGAGATCAACAGCCTCTCAACCACTGGCATTAGAGTGAAAAGCCTTTATACTAAATTTCATCTATCTAGCTTCACTATTTGAGTTGTGTTCAAATGGACATGAGCTACAATTTGATATAAAGGTCACATGCAAAATTTTATTCTTTTTCCTTATTTAGACTTAGATATAATTCCAAAATTGAGCTTTTCGGCTTCAGAGAGGTCTAAAATATGGAGATGTCTCAAAACGCAGGGATCGAAAGTTTTGAAGATTTTCCTAATTTATCTTTGCTTCAGAGGAAATTAAATGAAAAGATAAAAAAGAAGGGAAAAAAAGGAAGAAAAACGATAACACGGCAAAAATGCTTAGACAAACGTCAAAAAAAAAAAAAAAATGGCAAGCAAATGAGTTTAACAAGAAATAAATTTCGAATTTAAATTTTCATATTAAAACAAGTCAAAAATAATTAAAATAAGTCTAAAATAATTAATTTAATAACAATTTAATGTATGTTAACACGTATTTAGCATTTTACTAAATTAATTTTACAAACCTATATCTATTGTTTAAACAATTATGTAAAGCCGCCGAAACTAGAAATAACACGATACAAAATTTTCTTACTACTAAACATTTATTTTCAAAATATATAAATTACAATTTATTTATTTATTCTTTTGGCAATGACTAGCCCCGCGGCACTAGATAAAAAATATAATTTTTCATTTTCAGATAAATAAATTTCCTTCATTTTAATTTCAAATAAAAATTTAAAAGGGAAATTTATAAAACACTTTTATTTATGTATTTAAAATAGGATTTACTTTTATTTTTTTAGTCTTTATTTTATAATACATTATTGTAAAATCTTAAATTATTTTTTTCTTCAAATTAACTACTAAGAAATAGTACTCACATAGACTCAAAACTTAATCAATTGAATTGATCACTGATAATTATGTTCTAAAAATATTGACCCGAACGTGAAAAATCAGTGCAAATTATCCCCCCCCCCCATTTAAAAGAAAGAAAATAATTGAATGGCAGAAAAATCTTCTATCATCCAACAATTCCTTAATGCTTCAAAAAGTTGATATTGATTTTATTTATCGCTATTCTTTCATTTTTCTGTCTTGTTTCTGAATTTTCTAGAATAAAAATTAATTTAAGTAATCCATTACACTGTTTATTTCTATGTGACAATATTAAAATAGTTTATTGTTATGGATAATACGTAAAGGATAAAATTTCGAAATTTTAGCATATTAACTTGTGAATGCAAAATCAGAAACTAAACTCTATCTCTGCAATTTTGAAACAAGTCAGGTTAAATAATGATATATAACTAAAATGCATGATCATTATTTTCTAAAGAAAAATACAGTTGTGATAGCAACTTTAAAAAATTTTCACAAGAATTTCACATCACCTAAATAAATTATCCCCATACAAGACATCTTTCAGAATTAAATGCGTAAAAGCAGACCAAATATAACAATTTAAAGCCTTAGCAGTTGTTAAGTCATACAACTCAATATAAAGGAACTAAAAAATACGAAACATATCACACAAGGAAAAGAAAGAATGAATAAAAAGTGCCAATAATAATTTAAAATTACGGGATATGTCTCCTATTCTTCCACTTAAAAACCATTTAGTACTAGACAATTACAGTTTTGCGACTCTTTCACGAACAAGGCCGTGAAGCAGTCTCCTCCAATAGTTTTCTCTCTAAACGAGCTTAACCTTCAAATTAAGCAGAAAAGAGACCTTGCCAACGACAACACAAGGCTGAGATGACAACGTTAAAGAAAAATAACACTTAAGGAAAATACGGAATGAAAGCGTTTTCGTAGTAATAAAGCAATAATTAAAATCAATATCATAGCGTGTTATTGAATTACAGAATGTCATCTCCATTATTATTGAATTACAGAATGGCATCTCATTTACAGGATGGCAAAAGCACATGCACAGGGCGCGGCAGGAAAAAAAAATAACATAACGGCTTTTAAAACAGTCGAACAGTAAGCTATTACGTCATTAATAAATGAAAAAATGATTTAATATGCCATATTGCGTGTCAGAGTAGGTGACCTTGGATTTTGAGATTTAAAAGTCCACTCGGTATATGCTTTCTACATTCTTCATTTCAATCTGCCCACTTCAAATTAGTTTGATTAGCATCGCAGAAGGAAGTTGAATTGCCACTTAAGAATGAAATAAAGTCATTTTATAAAAAGTTCGGTCAAAAATAAGAAACTTCTCTACATTTATTTGGTAAATTATTCCGATTGGCGAAACATATTAATTCTAATGTTGTTACATTTAAATAAAAAAAAAAACAGAGTTTGATTACCAAAACATTTGTAATATAAGAAAGTTCGTACATGGCGCAATAATAAACCAGGTGGGAATAGTCTCTTCGAAACTTTCTCGTATTCTCTCTAATAAAAGTACTATCGCCTTCACCCCCGCATAAAACTGAGGACCTAGGGCAAGGCCATGAATGCTCACATTTTTATTTTCACACAAACGCGCGCGTCACTTGTGTATTAACTGCAAAATATTGGAGAACAATAATTACGAGAGATCGATCTTTGGCTTGAATATAAATTTTTTTATTCCAATAAGTTTTACAGCCATTTGTTTATTCAGCGTTTTAAATGGCTTGATATCTTTTGAAACTGCTAAGTATTCGTTCGTATGAACAGATGCTAAACTTGCATATCAAATTTTATCTATCTAAATCTTTACGTCTTGCAGTTATCGTGTCCGTTTGTACTCAGATAGCAAGAGAAACAGATTTCCTGCGAATAGATTTCCTTGAAAACTTAAAAGAAATTTACTAATTTGGTGTAATGAAATCATATTCCAAATTAAATTTGTCCATCTCAAAGCGTTGTTGAATTATCGCGTTCACATGAAGACAGGTGGATATATTTCCAAAAAGTACTTTTCGGGCACAGGTAGGTCTGAAACAATAAAATTCGCCAAAATCTTGAATTCGATTTTTTTTTTGTATTCTTAATATACGAGAAAATAAACAGTGATAAAAAAAACATTCATGTTTTCTCCTCTTTAAGACTGGTGCCAGGGATATTTATAACCCTTAGCTTCCCGGTCTTTTCACTATTGTTCCGTATCAATTTTTTTCATTCATAAAAAAAGTGACTGGGGACACAAATCATAACTTCCAATCGGATTGGAAATATACATCCATTTTCTATGCTTAAAAATATCAATACAAAAATGGAAATAGAAAATGGAGCGTCTTGAAGTTTTATAGCAAAATAATTAAATATCATACTCAAGTAAGAAAAGGCTTCGATGAGTTTCTAATCCTATAAAGAAATTTTAAAGATTCTTTATAAACAACGGAACAATAGGAATAAAAAAATGTTGAACACTTTTAAATACTTCGGAGCACTTTTAATACTCTTTTCATAATTAACGGGAATATTGACCCTTCGGCTTATATTTGCAGAATTCAACAAGATTTGTGTTTAGATTCCCTTGAAATACATGGTAATCTCCATGGTAAAAAAAATCGATTTTGCATTTGAATCATTTTTAGTTGACCATTTTGAACCAAAATTTTATACAGATTTATAGCTACTTGTTACTTTTTGGCGTTAGCATTTTAATATAAACAATGACACTCAAAAGAATAATTTACTAAAAGACGATTTAATCCAAAATCAGGTTCTAGTCTAAGTTTAAAAATCACTCATCAAACTTGTAGTTCTGAATTGTTTCATTTATAGGACAAAGATAATTCCAAAAGATTTTTTCGATCTCACAGAAACCTGGAGTTCCATCAAAATCTCGAGGTGGAATTTTTATTTCACATTTCTCCTCGTATGCTTCGTGCATGAATAAGTAAAAACCGGAGCTGCAATAAGGTCTTGCAAATGCATTACATGATAAAATCCTTTTTTTACAATCCAAAGCTCCTTTTTTTCACAATTCAGTTTATACCCATCAACTGTAATTTTTTCTTAATTTTTGGCCGTATAAATTATATATATATATATGCACAACAATTGTGTAATTGTATAATTATAGTGAAATTATGTTTTGTTTTGAAAATATTTTATATTTTTGAAAAAAGGGTATAGTTATAAAATTACCAATAAAATAATTACCATAAAAACAAAAGGCTGAGTAAGTAACAGATTATTACTACAACCTCTAAATTACATATTTTATGTTCTATATTTAATTATAATATAAAAATCAAACCAAAAATATAATGCTTCAAATATGACTATTCTGTTCCGTACAACTTGCAAACAAATTTCAAATATAAATATATGTAAACAAAATTTTTTGAAAGCAGAGTCTTGGCCGCAGAGAGGGAAGAAGACACTGAATTTTTAACTTCGCTTTATTTCCATCCCGAGAGGCACAAGCAGCACGGACAAGGCACGTCCGCTCACAGTGCGACACAAGAGCAGATTAGCGTAAAAGAGAGGGAAAATAATTTTCACAGTTCTTATATACAAATAGATTTTGATATGGATTTCACTGCACACGCCGATTTAGACCAGGGAAAAACAGATATCTTTTAAAAGAATTTGTTTAAGTCAGCAATATTTTATCCCTTCACTCGGAGCGTGGGAATCGCTGACTAAAGCATTTTTACCGAGCTTTCTATTGGATTAATTAAATAGAAAAAGTGGAACGGGATCAGGAAATAAGAGACTATTTTAAAATGAAGTTACTATGAGCTAAATTATGATAAAACTTTGAAAATTAATTAGAATTGAAATTAGAGTTTAAAATATCATTACATATATATGTAAGCATTATCTTGTGTGAAGCAGAATGCAGTTTGAAGACAGTGAAGATACTTTTGATTTCGTGACGTCGTTTTATTTCATTTTGGAGAAGCAGGCATATGTACAAGCGATGAGCACACAGAACGACACAGAAAGGAATGAAGAAAAAGCTCTTGGACGTTTTATTTTAGGTCTTATATAACCTGAGATTTTGATAGGGAAAATATTTCTTTACAGCTAATATATTATTAAGTTTTCAATAGGGTTTTTGTTACACGCATCGAAGAGGCAGGGGAAACACAGGGATCTTTTAAAAAAGAATTTCTTTCGTCAGCGGTATTTTGTCCCTTCACTCGGAGTGTGGGAAAGTTAGGCTTTTAGCCGATTCAGCAATTTTACAAAGCTACTCTTGAATTAATTAAGTAGAGAAAGTGGAATTGGATCACGAAATAAGAGAATATTTTTAGAATGAAGTTACTATGGGCTAAATTAAGATAAAATCTTGGAAATTAATTAAATTAAAATTAGGAGTTTAAAATATCATTACACACACACACACACACACACACACACACATATATATATATATATATATATATCTTAAAATCTGACTTTAAACTTTATTAATTTCCTAATTTTTATATTAATTTAGCCCATATTAACTCCATTTTAAAATGTTCTTTTATTTACTAACCTAATTTCCAATTGTAATTTAATTAATTCTACATGATTTCTAGAATACTAATGGCCTCCGCATTTTCTCGCGCTCCGAGTGAAGGGATAAATATCCCCAATGCTTACAACATTCTTTTAAAGATATCTTAGATTCCCTTTCCTAAGACGACAAGTATCAAAGAAATCTCTATCAAAATCTCATAGTAAATCACTGAAGAGAAAATTTTCCTTCTCTTGTACTCCTTTGTCGCGATGTAGACTGCCGTATATCTGACCGCTTTTTATCTGTATAAATTATGTCTCTCGTGATGAAATAAACTGAAGTTAAAATTTCAAAAGTTTCTCCTTATTGGCCAAAAAACTGCTAAAATGTGTTTACATATATATAGAATAAAACTAAACTGTCAAGCATACCAAATATATTTTTGGCGCCGAGTGGTGTTTACGAAATTCCAAACTCCTTAAATGGGAATCGTGGCAGCTAAACGGTTCACATTTTTTCTTAATCACAAACAGAAAACATATACAAATTTAGTTTGCCCATAACCCGACTACTGATAGCAGTGTTTTGTTTTCAATATTCAAAGATAAGTCTGGCATGTCAAAAGTTTTATCTTTAAAAAAATATTCAGGTATCCATCTATTTCCAGGCACGAGGTTGCAGAAATTTACTCAGAGACATCAAATAGGATATCAAACATTTCTAAGTACTATGCTGATTCGAGAAATGAAAGTCCACATACATATTTGCTCATCGGCATTTTTGATGCGCAGGCCAGAAGGACTCTGGCCTGCGAATATCTGCAGCAGCGAGTTCTTGTGGAATACCGTTTTTATCGCAGGGTTTTAAGCTTACGCAAGCTAAGCTAGCTATAGGATGCAGATAAGATTCAAAGCACAAACAAACGCGGAGGAGAACGCAAAAATTCCCACAAAAAAGCGCACTCGACGAAAGGTGTATGACTCAAGAAGCCAAGATGTCTTTCGTCATATCTCGAAAAAACCCGTACATTCACAATCGCCTATTGGGAAAACATTGTCTTCTGTCATCCACTTCGACCCAACTTGGAAACCATAAAGAGCTGTCAATGGCAGGTGTATCAATTCAGATGCCTAAAAATTGAAACTTGGAGAGAAATTTGCATTTTGTTCTTGTTTTAGAATGGTGGGGAGTTAAAATCAATAATATAAAGCATAACTAAAACAAATTTCATAATACTTCGCAAAATAATTAAAACATCGCAATACTTGCGATGTTTTAATTTGTTTAGTGCAATTAATTATAAAGAAAAGAAGAATGAAAGATCAATTTTACCTAAAATGGAACAGGCGATCTTAGTAACCGAAACAATCGCAAATTTTAACTCCTTGTCCCGAATTAGACAAAAATATTAACTAAATCTCTAGGATTATATGGGAAAATTCTTTTTAGCAGATAACTCATATTAAAAATAAAAATAGCTTAATTGAATTTGTTATTAGTTAAATTAAATTCTCAATTGTTTTCCTTTATATTTTTAGTGACTATATATCTAGACTACCTCCTAAAAACAGTCAAGGAATTAAAAAAAAATTCACTTTTTGATTTAAGTGCCCCGTTTTATTAGTGAATAGTTCATATTTAAAAGATATTAACAATTTAATTTTTAAAATACAGCTGCACAAGTATTCTACTTTCTGCTTTATACTTTATCTAGAAAATTGCAATACTAATTCAGATGAACAAGCCCAAAAGATTAAAGCAAAATACTCTGTTAATGCTTGTTTAATTCGTTAAAAAATAAATATGATTAACTATTCTATAATCATCAATTTTGTCATTTATTCTTTTGGGATCTGGATTTTGACTGTTTGTTCTTGAATGAAAACATATCCTTAATGGACACAATTCTTACTAATATGTAAATTACCCATATTAATTTTTCTAAAAAGTGATTTTTTTAAATAAACAATTTCTGTGAAATTCTCATTGCTGCGTTTTTAATAATCAAACATTATGTTCACCATGATGCAACCATTACGGATGATTCAATCTGAAAAAAAAATGAAGATATTATTGTTCTTTTGTCTCCTGATTTCCTTATTTTCTTTTATTAGTTTTTTTTTTGTTTACTTGTATCAAAATAAGATATTTATTTTATATTATTATTTTGTATTATACAATATATAATAGAAAATTTATATACACAATTTTATTTTGTTATATAATTTTTCTTATTATATTTGACCAATTTTACAATCTACAATTGTTATTTTTTATATTTATTATTTATTTTGACCAATAGATTCAGATTGTGCGTTCGATTTTTAAAGAACCTTTAACGAAATCATCAAAATTATTTATCAAACAGTATTTTTTAATTAAAAAAATATTCAAAAAGAAAGGTAATTTCAAATCTACAAACAAAAATAATATATTTTTCTTATTTCGTCTCTCGTTTAAATATTCAACAATTACTAAAGTGTGGAGGGGAGACAAAGTAATTATAGAGAGCTTTTAGTTGAAACGCGAGACCAAACTCTACCATCGTTCCAGTTTAGTCTAAGCTATTTGGTTCGTGTAGATTAAACAAAGAGAACAAAATTAAGAAATAGAATGAGAGAGATAAGATTGGTGGCTTTCTCCTATTTGCTTAACTGTCGGACTTTGCTAGAGTCTTTATCGTCTCGAATAAGCGGTTAAAAATATTTGGATGAAAAACATATCAAGTTATAGAAATCTTTTGATACTGATTGAAGGACTCTCTTTTAAATAAAAGAAATATATTTGTATCATTGGCCATAAAATGGTTACAAAACATTCAACAAAAAAAAGTCAAATCGTATAAATCTGATATTACTGTTTGAAAGATCCTTTTTCACATAAAAGTAAGACATTTGTCTTTTTAGCCACAAAATATAGACTAGTTAGAATCTAAATATCTTTATTCAAAGTGTTGCAGAGGGGAGGAAAAACTAATTGTCATTAGGAAAAATCTCGATAGGAAATGTTTCAGGGGATGAGAAAAATTTGAGACCCTATTCAGAACTCTGTAAAAAAAACACACACTATTTAGAGCATTGTAAAGAAAAAAAATAAGGGATCCTAATAAAAGCACTATAGAGAAAGAAAAATTAGAGACCCTATTTAGAGCACTGTAGAGTAAAAAAAAATTGAGATCCTATTCAAAGCACTGTAGAGAAAGAAAAATTAGTGACCTTATTCAAAGCACTATAGAAAAAATGACCCTATTCAAAGCACTGTAAAGAAAATGACCCTATTCCGAGTACTATAGAGAAAGAAAAAGGAGTGGCCATAAGATGAAATGTACTATTTTAGAGTATGAACAGAATTAGAGTGTCTCTATTCAAAATAATGTAATGAAAAACAAGAAGAAATCTCTGTGATATCCACTTTAAGTAAGGTAAACGAATGGGTGCAAGTAAAATGGCAGAGAACCATGGACATTGGCGCCTTTACATATTCCGCAGTCCTAGGAAGTATTCATTATGAATACCCTCATTTTTTAATAAGATAATCCTTCCAGTTCCATATTTCAGCTCATTTTTAGCATATTAATTATTTATTTTAAGTTAATAACTTTATGAGTATTTATTCGTTTTTATTTATCAATTGTGACTCCAAACTTCCCGACATCCGTATTCGTAATCAATATCACTGAATGTGATTTTCTTTTAAAAAATATTTTAATAATAAATGAACATAATGACACATGCAGTAGCCTTACCAATTATACTTGATAATGTGTTAATATTATCACTATTTTTTATTTTTCAAACAATTTGTATTTTTAACAAACCTATTTATGTGGCAAATAGGGATAAAAAAGTTTTTAAATCTATTTACTTGCGGCCTCCTCTCTGCTTAGCAGCCCCAGGCACCTTTCCTAATCTGCTCAGTAAGAAATACCTCAATAAACCATGGGAAAAATTAAACGTTCTAAAAATAACGTTCATGTAAAATCTTTCTTGTATTCTCTTCCTTTTTCCCCGATTGATTATTAATATATTACCAACTAAATAAATCCTCTATTTATCTAAGCACAATCAATTGTTAGGTAATCTAACTGTTATGCCACAAAACAGGTGACTAAAGTATTGTTCGATTCACCTGTTATGTCCGGAGGTTAAGAATTTGGAGTTCAAGAACTCCATGACACTCCTCTCAAATGTCCGATAGTATGCATTTTACAATATGTGGAAACGAATAAGAATATAAATAAGTTGAAAGAATAAATTATGTCACCGAAGATCGGTAGGAAAGTCATAGAATAAATATAAATGATTCGTCACCATATGAATAATTCCTAGTCATGGTGCAGAGTTAAGAAATGAAATAGATGATTAATATTGACATAAACTTCCAGATGCCAATTTAAAAACGCATATAAAGAAAAGAATTTTCAAATTAATAAAATTATTAATTTCTGATCTAAGATCTGATTATCTTTTCTTAGCCATTCGTTACTCTGTGTTTTGAAATGCATACCACAGAGATTCGGCATCCTTTTAAGCAATAGTTTTGCTATACCTATCTTATTTAAAAAAAGATGCTTAAATACTTATCATAATTTTTACTATCCAAGCTTTATTAAAGATTTATATTCGAATATAGACTTTCTGCGCCCTTTTTCAGCCACAAAAAAGGACACGCATGTAAATCTCGATCTAAATCTATTACAGCCATAGTTTGAGAAACTACAGTTCTGGTGGTGTTACAATTGTTATAGCCGTGATGACGTATATTAGGATTTAGTTGGTATTACTTTTAATCGGTGTAAATTTGTAAATTATGATGGCAACATGTAGGATGGCAGTTAAGAAAAGCTTCATCAACACGTGCATCAAGAACATTTTCTAGAAGCTAAAAATTGCCGTATCTTCTTAAAAAAAATAAATAGTCGAGCTTGGAATATAGATAAATAGGGATTTTCGAAATAAAGATTTATGTCTAGATAAAATGTAGGATTTTTTATTGTCCTTTTCTCTTAAAAATGTGCATCCAATCCGCACTACTGTTCTGGAAAATTATGTCGATTCGTAAATTAAAGATTAACTAAATTCTGAATATCTTACAACTTCAGATAAAGTTTTTAAAAATAATCAAACAATGAACAATTCTTAAACTTCATAAGTAAGTATGCACATAAACTATCTCATTTGTACAAGAACAGAGTTACAGTTTAAGGTATATTCTAAAGAAACATTATCCATGTGGAGACAGTAACTCTTAGGGTCTCAAGAATTCGTTTCTACTAAGTTCCAGTTAGTTTTTGAACTGTCAGTAGTTGTATAAAAATTACAGATTCATTTAATTTTCTCTTAAATTTTAAGGTGTATTTTTAAGCTCTTAAATGATGAAATACTTTTGTTTTTGTAAAGTCGCAACAAAAATGAGAGCAAATTCTAAAATATAAACGTCGTCTTTCTTTTATAAAAATCCCTCAACAATTTTATATTCTATACTTATATAAAGCTCAATGTGTGTGTGTGTTGGCGCTCTACAGGCCAGACCGTTTGACCCACAGTTACCAAATTTGGTACATGTATACCTTGGAGGTCGGGAATGTTCATCTGGGGTAGCTTTTTTGAACTTTTAATTAGAACTTTAACTATTAATTAAAAATTAACTTTCCCGCCAAAAAACTCTTCATTATCCTCACTTCCACATGATTAAGGCTTCAGTTTTTTTGTTTTTTTTCCCATGCTAATGAGACTAGGCTTAATATTTTTCGGCCGATAATTTCAAACGATTCTGTTTATTTTCTTAATGTTTTATGCATTTAAAATTAAACATTGTTAATGAATCGATCTTTCAGATTCATTCTGAAGTACTTTTGAATTAAAATAAAGCAGAATAAAGGAAATTAAAAATTTCTAATCCGCTTAGCGTTACCCCAACTGGCGTAGAAAAATTCACGCATTTGTGTTACCGTAACTGACGTTGAAAAGTCACGCATGCGCATTGTGTTCTGATTGTTGACAACTATTATCAGCGGGTGCGGCCTTGATTTAAATTATTTTTACGTTAGTTGTACGCTTTTGTATTTAAATTGTATTTATGTTAGTTATATATATTTTTTGTATATACTTATAGTTTTGAGTACATCGTTTTTTAAGTAGTTTTTTTAACCTGTTTTCAACCGATCATTTTCTTAGAGTCTGATGCATTTAAAATTAAACATTGTTAATTAATCGATCTGCTCATGATGAATCCGAGAAAATTTTGTTGACAAATTCTTGAGATATTACATAAATTAAGAAAGATATTCTTTAGTGCCCATAAAGTTTAAACGCTCAGTGACTCTGTTTTCAGTAATCATATTATAAAAAAATGCTTTGTTTCAATAAAAAATATTATTATATTAATTGCAGATTAATCCTTTCCACTTTAATTTAAAGCATAAATTCTACGGGAGCTAACAGAAAATTAGAGAGATACATATTACGTTATGAGTGAATGCCTTTATAATATTATGAGTGATTTATATGACAATCAAAATTCGAAGTTTTAAAATATTTTAATGAAGAAACTTTTAAAGTAGGAATTGCATAAAATATTTAATTATTAAAATTTTAACGAACATTAAGATTGGCGAACCGGCTGGTCGCCAAAGGCGGCTAGTAACAAATAAAATCCTTAACATATATATTTATTTTCAACATAGTAGACTCCAGATTAATATTCGAATATTATAATCATAAAAGTTTAAAAGAAAAGAAAATTTAGGACATCTAAATCACTTTAAAGCCAACTACCTAGCACTAAGATTATGTCATTTTGTTACCTTTCTTTAAATCGTATTATAAATTATTACATGAAACCCAGTCAATATTTCCTTTAATAATTGAGTTACACAGTCCAAGAGCTTTATTGCGCATTAAACAAACAATAGAGATTAGATGCGAGAAAGAATAAGGCAGAATTACAGCGTCGCAGAGAAAGGATTAAAAAGAAGTTAGGTAAGTAAAAAACTTATCGCAGAATTTCTTTTTCTTTAAGAAGTGAATGATGTTATAGAAAGGGAGGAAAAAATAGAAATATTGAAAACAAATTTTAATGTAAATTTAAAAAATAAAAAAGATGTAAAATTTAGACATTTAATGTTTTCCTTTCTTAAAGAAATAATGCAAACTATAAAATACAAATAAGAATAAACAACGATTTTAGAAAGATAAAAAACAAGGACTTTAAATGAAACCTATATTCTACTCAGGCAATATATGGATATGTAAAAAAAAAAAAAAAAGCACTCAAAGTGCATTTAACATATTTTGTTATCCAATATTAATGAAAAGTGAATTGAATATAATTCACGAATATCCGAAAGATAAAGGTGTAATAATAATAATAATAATCAAATTCAATTCTGAATTTAGAAAGAAAAATTACATGCTTATATCGCTTAAGTATCTAAATTTGAGTGTTGATTAGAAAAATTATACGACAGGAAATTTAACATTTCATTCCCAAGATTTGCTTTAATACTTTGGTTAGAATCCAGATAGAAATTTTTAAATTATAATTTATTCTTTTTCGTATTCATGCAAAAAAAAAAATGTCTTAATGGATTTTAACGTTTGGAAAAGTAAGGTAAAAAAAAGTTATGCTTTTCTATACATTTGTGTGAATGAAAATATTAAAGACAAAATGATGTCTTCATAGGTAATTTGACATTGAATGTGTAAAACGAAATAACAGATTTGCAACAAATATTGGACACAGTTCAGCTGCAGGAAAAACAACTTCTCTTTTTTACTCGGCTATACCATGCAACGCACACAAAATAAAGCCCCATTTACAAAAACTGAATCCTCTTCTGCGTTGCCATTTTTATGTAGAATGAAAATATTATACGCATTGATTTACCTGCATGTGGGTTTCACGCACATTTAAAAAATTATTTGTACTTTTCATAATTACACTTATTCACATGAGAATTATTTCTCGCCCCAGCACAAATATTAAATACATTTACAGATATGCATATTATCGCGAGCATGTATTGATTATTTTTATTGAAAATAAATTAATTAAAATATAATAAAATTCAAGAAAAATAACTCTGCATTAAACTGATATCTATAAAGAGATAATTTTTTTTGAATTTCAGAAATGCCGTTACAACCGTTCTTTTCAGATAAAAGTTTCTGAAGTTAGCGTCGAAAAACTTCAAAATAACAAAACGAAAAAGTGATAATGTATTAAAGAGAAAAGTGGATTCTTCCCTAAAATTTGTATTGAAGTCAACTTGAAATATTTGATAATATATTATTTAGATTATTGCAAGTGACATTATTTTATGGAAATATATATGAAATACGAAAGGACACGATTAAATGTTACAATTAATTTCTTAAGAAATTAACTGTAAAGAGATTACTCAGTTCTCCACCAATGGGCCAAATTTGAAGCAAATGTAAAATAAATAAATGAGACAAAAGTTTAATCAAAGATTATACGATATCATATCGTATATATTTCGATATACAATTTGTGGTACACCATAGTTTGTAAAAAACGATTATCACAACAATTCGCATTTTTTCACATCGATTGATTTACATATATTTAGTAATTTTGAACAGTAGTATTAAGGTAGCATGGGGTGTCCAGCAGATGGTTATGGTGATATTCTTACAAAATTCAAACTCACCACAATCACTCATTATAAAAGAAATTGATTTAATTTCTTGCACCTGTTCAGTCACACAATAATATTATTTGTACATTTACCGATCTTTTAATCCTAAAAAATGGAAACCGATGCCTGACCCTATCCAGATTAGGGTTTGGGATCCTGAGTGAGTCGGCAAGGAAACGACAACCAGCATGGTGAAATAAATAGCAAAACTGGAGGGTAGGGCAGTAACAAATCATGTGCCTATGTAATTGTAACACCGTGGGTCGAAGCAGACCTAAGACGATGGGTCTTTAGCACTTTGCCGGAGGGCCACTCTTGAAATTCATTCTGTCTAAAACAACAACAAGGTAAAGAGAGAGAAACACTGACTTACCGGTTGTACACCCGACACGTCAGATTATTTATTCTTTTATCCGATTTGTATCTCCTGAAATCCTCGAACCAATCCTTGATGGCGGTCACACCGAGCACAAACATCACTGGTATAATGGCAATCTCCTTGCCGAAGGCATTGATCTTGGGCACCCAATTCAAGAGCACAATACCGATAAAGTACAGGTTCGCAATGCGGTGGAACTGCTCGAATAAATTTTTTGGTATGAACGACAGGACAGTGTACTTGGTGGTGCGTATCCGATTGCAAGCATACCCACGATGTGGATGGTGCTTAGCTGGGACGTTTTCCGGCAACGTGACATTGTTATGGACCACTCGAACTTGCTTTTCCGGCGGCCGCTTCCGGTTTTTCCAGAAAAACAGACGCTGCACGAGAGAGAAGGGTCTGTGCACGGCCACGTCCGAATCCGCAAGAGACTGGCTTCTGTCTTCAGGCATGATGCCGCTGTGAAAGAGAAAAACACATTTTGCGATGAACCAATTAAAACAATTTACGTGCTTTCATGTAAAGGCAAAAAGGATTTTTGATTCATTCCCAATCAGCAAACAGTTCGCAGTATTTAAGTTTCTTTAATTTCCAAATTCAAAAAGATGATGAAAATGAATGAATAAGCAAAACAATGAATTAAAACTCTATTAGTTTTTTAAAGGAAATCATCGCATATGAGCGGCCTTGTGAAGCATAAAAACAGTTGTGGAATTGTTCCAAAATGTACATGACTAGCGAGTGAGATTAAGCTCATTATACTGTTTTATCATAGTTAGTAAAAAATAAATAAAAATTATTTCCTTTTTTAATGCTTATAAAAAATGTCCATGATCTTATAGAAATAAAAGTGAAAGTGCTACCATAACTTCAGTTCAAATAAGTTACAACAAAAGACAATGAAGAATTCTTTTCAGAAGAAAGTTGCATTCAGTTCCAACAACACTTAGAGAGAATGAATGACCAAACTGATATGTATGAAACATATATCTATATAAATAAGCTTCCTGTATACATAAAACTCTTACTAAATATCAAACAAACACTACAAATGATTAAACTTACCTATAATGAACCTTAAAAATTAATTAATTTTATTAGCTAATCGATAACAACTTTAATCAGACCGATCAAAAGCAGATGTTAGTAAATGATTCTCATGTGCCAATACTAGTTTGAATTCTCTTTTCCGATTAAGGCAATGAATACATGAAAGTGTTTCAGCAAGTTATCTTTTTGATAACTGGTTTCGCATCTGAGAAACATTAACTTATCAACAAAAGTAAGTGCAAGAGCACTTAAAAAGTCATGGCCAGTTCAAAAAGGAGCATATTCTATCACAGGCATGGTAGAAACTTGTAGGCGGAATCAGTCGCTAATGTAAAAGGCAGAAAACAATACAGAATAAATAATATCAAAAATAAATTCATGGTTTAAAAAAGAATATGTATATATACTGTACTTAATTTCTTCCAATAAATTCATTAATGGAGAAGATTTTCCAAATATATCTTATAAGTGCGCTACGAGAAGGATTGATAAAACTTAAATAAGGCAGCAAAAGTTTCAGACAAACTGGCAGCTCAACAAAATAACAGGATTGAATTTTCTCACCGGAAGATAGGAAATTCATCATGTGACATCTCAGCATAAGTTTTATTGTTACGTCACAGTTTAAAAAGATTAGATAAGTTCAACTCTTTACAATCACATTATGTCATGCTGTAAATTCTTTTAAGGAAGTTTTTGAGCTACTGCAATTTGCTATCAAAATCGTTCATTAGATTTAAAAAAAAAAAAAACACATGGATTCTGTTTAACACGTTTTAAAAAATGGTAGGAATGATGCCTGTATTGCGACAATCAATTCGCAGAACGATTGGGCAAGTAATGAAGTTAAGCACTTTACATTCAACAGCCTTTAAAAAAAGTACCGGGACTTCACAAAATTCCGTAATTACAGGCTTCATATCATTGAAAATTTTTAACGTAAATTTTTGTACGATGGGAAGTTGGATTTCAATAGAAACAGCTTATATCTTTACATTACATGACCAGACGTCTATATTTTCTATTTCATAATGTTTTCCATAAAATATTTTTCCTAACTATGACATAAAGGTTTTATTAGGAGCAGCTCGTGTAAAGGGAATGTGTGCAGCACACTATTTTTTTTTTTCAATTTATAAATTTAATCATTAATTTATTTAATTTTGCATGCAAAATTTAAATTGGCCAACAATCTGAATCAATTTTTTAGAGCTTTCAATCTTGGTAAAGGCAGATAATTTCTTCAAGTAGGAAGCAGTGTTGTTCTTTCACTGACCTCCTACATTCATTTTTTATTGGTTTCGTATGTATGCTGATAATTCTATTGCAAATGCAAAACTTAAGTCTAATCAATTATACATTTATTACATACTAGCCGCCTTTGGAGACCAGCTGGTTCGCCAATCTTAATGCTCGCTAAAATTTTAATAACTAAATATTTTATGTAACTCCTATTTTAATAGCTTCTTCATCAAAATATTTTAAAGCTTCAAATTTTGATAGGCATATAATTAACTCATAATATTATAAAGACCTTCAGCCGTAACGTAATATGTATTTCTCTAATTTTCTGTTAGCTCAAGTAAAATTTATGCTTTTAGTTAAACTGGAAATGATTAAAGTGCAATTGATATAAAAACATTTTTTTTAGTGAAACGAAGCATTTTTTTAAATATGAGTAATGAAAATAGAGTCACTGAGTATTTAATCCTTATGGGCACTAAAGAATATATTTCTTAATTTATATAATATCTCAAGAAGTTTTCGACAAAGTTTTCTCAAATTAATTGACAATCTATTAATTGACAATGTTTAGTTTTAAATGCATCAAACACTAAAAAAATAAACATCGTTTAAAATAATCGGTCAAAAACAGGTTAAAAAATACTTTAAAAGTGATGTACTTAAAACTATAAGCATATACAAAAAATATATAATTAACAAAAATACAATTTAATTACAAAAGCATACAACTAACCTAAAAATAATTTAAATCATCCGTTGATAATGGTTGTCATGACAACAATCAGAACACAATGCGCATGCGTGACTTTTCAACGCCAGTTATGTAACGAAAATGTGTGAATTTTTCTACGCCAGCTGAGGTAACGCTATGCAGTTCAGAAAGTTTTAATTTCCTTTATTCTGTTTTATTTTAATTCAAAAGTACTTCAGAATGAATCTGAAAGATCGATTCATTAACAATGTTTAATTTTAAATGCATCAAACATTAAGAAAGTAAACAGAATCGTTTCAAATAATCGGCCGAAAAATATTAAGCCTAGCCTGATTAGCGTGGGAAAAAAAACTGAAGCCTTACTCATTTAACGGTGGGGAAAATGATAAAATTTTTTTCTGGAAAGTTAGTTTTTAATTAATCATTAAAATTCAAATTAAAAATTCAAAAAAAGGGACCCCGGGTGCACATTCCCGAACTCCAAGGTATACATGTACCAAATTTGGCAGCTGTAGCTCAAACGGTCTAGCCTGCAGAGCGCCAATATATACACACACACACATACATTGAGCTGTATATAAGTATAGATTTTAAAAAATCAATTTTTTTTTCATTTTCAATATTTTTAATAATTTTTTAAAACCTTACATGGAGGTCAAATGTATAATATAATGTTGTATCTTTGACTCGGGGGGGGAGAGGTGCACCTTTGGCCTATACTTATTATGAAAATAAATATAAATAAAAAAAATTAGTTTTCTACATATAACTGATTAGGTAGTTAATTTTGATGAAGTATCAATTTTTTATGCATAAAGCAAGTTATTTACAACAATTAATACTTTTTAAAAAGTTTATCTCTTTTAAAATATATTAAACTATGTAACTATTCACTATGTAACTATTTAATGATTAAAGAGCATCTTTGCTGAATTTTATGATTTCGAAAAAATTTATCACTAATTTCAGAATTCATTTTTTTTCCTTATCCATTTTTGTTAAAGTAGCAGAAATCATTTTGAGCTCCTTATTATTTTTTTTTTTTGTTGTTGTTGTTATAGGGACATCACATAATTTCAATGACTGAAGGTTCAGGACTGTCTGTGATAATCTTTGATTTAACTTTTGGTCTTTGTTTACTTGTCCTTTTTACCCGCTGAGCCTTAAGGAAAGACCTCTCATTTTCAGAGGATATCACTAAGGAAGTGAATGGTATATTCAGACTGACAAGACTCTTTGTTGACAGATCAACAATGGCCGAATTATGCAAGAGATCTAGACGAATTATCTACCTGTCATTTACAGATGAAGGCAAAAATTCATCATCAGTAAAAGTATTCTTATAAATAGTCAACAAACCCTATAACATTGAACCCTTCCAAGATATTATTTGGAGTAAAACATTAGTAAGTCAATTTAGTTGCATCATATATGATAACAGGCTTACCAGTATTATTTGGTATTAATATCCAGTTGGTTATTCCTTGCCTGCTGTAATAAGTATTGGAAGAGCCAAATGCATATCAGTCGAACGGATGCACTCGATGATTGTTATGAGGATGATAATCATATCTTTTTTTTTTTTTTAGTTATTTCAATAAAAAGATTAGTGACGCGAGTTTCGCGATTGTGAAGGGGTAACAGTGCAGGTGTTTCAGGGCTTGATCGGATAGGATTGAGTACTTAAATAATTGAAGAAAAGCAGTAATCGAAAAAGAACCAAAAGAATCGAAAACTAATCTCGCGAGGAAAAAATCGCAGACTAAAAATAATTTAAACCTTAAACGATCCAGAATTAAGATATTGAATAATGACGTATATCAAATTATAAATAGAAAATATACCTAAAACTCAGAAATATTTTAATTTATCTTTCTTTTAAAGCATATAATCCACAGAAAAATGAAAAGAGAAAATTTATTTCAGGTTCCCAAAATATATCTAATTCCTAGAATGACGATGGTTTTAAGATTGGAATAGAAATGACTGGCGATAGGCTGTATCGTCCTTGTATAAAATAAAGATTGCAAAAATAAATGATCATCCGCATCACAATCTGAGAAAAAGATCTTGGACGAACTATCCACTGTCTCTGATCTGGCCAAAGGAACAAAACGCCATGGTGGTGAAAGATACACGTTGCTATGGCTTCAAGTTAAACTTCTATAACTATTTTGGTTAAAAAAAAAAAATCAGAGTTTCAAAAAATAAAATGATTAGTCTCTATAGAGGGCATACACTAACATGCTTTTTTAATTGTATCAAAAGAATACAATGAGGCTAACGGTTATGATTGTAGTACTTGTACTTATTTTTTAGAGATGTGATCAGAAAAATGTTTTTATTGATCAAAGTAGGCATTTTTTAAAAATAACAGCAGTAAAATTATGTAATTAGTAGTTAATATTTGTACTAAGAAGAAAAACTTTCAAATTTGTTCGCCCGTTGCCATTGCAGATATAAGTGGTTAAAGGTAAGCGGTCAAGACATAAATGGTCACTCTCGCTTACAGCCTTTAATTCAGCAACTATTTCTTGTTGTTGAACACTCGCACTCACTGATGAATTCGTTTCTTCTACTTGATTTATGCAGGAAAGAAGATAAAAAGAAGAAAGCCGAGAATAAAGTTCGAGAAATGTTAGAAACAAGGTTTGAAGTATTTTTTTTACATCTAAAAGCATTCTGTTTCCACGTTAGAATTTTAAAATATTTTTTTTGAAAAAATTAATAACTAATAAAAATGAATTAAAAATATTGAACTATAAAAGTTTTATCGTAGATAAATATGAAATAGCATTCATACATGTGTTCATTCTTTTAAAACTTTACCCTACGTGAATTCTTTTCTTTTTTCAACAATAAGAAATGAAAATTAAGAGTGTAGGTTCCTATAAATGAAAGTAAAAATTGCAGGAAATATAATTAAAAAAAATTATTTTGAAGTTAATTTTCAATATTTTTTAATCAAAATGATTTACAAATTACCAACTGCTTGGTTACAATTTCTTTTTTAAAACTCTACCAACATTATATCAAAAATATATTTATTATTTTATAACAAATAACTAAATTATTCAAATAAATTTTAAAAGATAAAATTTAACTCTTATCTAAATACTCTTATATTACTCTCACTTACTTATAATACTCTTATTAGGCATCCCCATGGTTATAGTGTATAAACAACACTTATCAATACATATGTGAATTTCTTTTTAAAAAAAACCGCAGGCTGACAATATGTTACGAATTCTATAGTGGCAACAGTCAGTAATTCATTTCGTGTTATCGTCTAAAAATATTTTGTTAATGAGATAAGAATTTTAATTTTCATAATTTTCAGAAATGGTGAATTTTATTGAGAAAGAGCAAGCATTATATTTTCGCTTCACTATGAAATGTCTGCTATAGAGACATTTTAAATGTTGCAGAAAGCTTGTTAAGGCATTTTACTCCTTTATAAAATGACACCTGCATTTTATTGGTATAAAAAATTTAGAAATGGTATAGAATCCACCATAGATGATCCGCGATCTGGTAGACCATCCCTTTCGATTAATTATATAGATATCGATAAAGTCAGAGAATTGGAGCTTAATGATGAGACATTCGAATAATGTTGTTCTTTTATCATTGGTCCTTGACAGTAATTTTTAGGCTACTATTTAGGGTTGTGACGTGTCGCTTCTCGATTCAAGAACTTTGAATTTATTCCAAAAACAGAAAAGTGTTCACGTGGCTTGAGAGATGCTTTCTCATAGTGACTCCTTCCTAAAATTTAGAAAGGAATCCTAAAATTTTTTCATTTAGTGATTCTTTCCTAAAATTCAATATAAGCAGGAATAAAATTTGAAGTACACTTTTGATACAGAAACAGCTTAAGAATCAAGTGAAAGGTGAAGCAAGGCCCAATAGACCGCGTCCAAGTCTCTCAAGAATCAAGAAAATTTTGACTTTTTTCATTAGCGTGGTGTTAAGCATTATGAATTCCTACCAATAAGCCATATAATCAATAAAGATTATTATTTGAGTTTTTTGTTCCGTTTGCGTGAAGCAGTTCGTCGACATCAGAGAGAAATGAGGCGAGAAAATTCATAGGTTTGATACCACAATAATACTTCTTCTCACATTGTAATTATTATTTGAGAATTTTTAGCCAAACATTCAACAAACTACATATTCCATATTCACCTGATATAACACCGTGTGACTTTTTCTTATTTCTATGCTTGAAATTGCCTCTTCGTGTTCACCGCTTAGAATCCATTAAATCGATATAAGAAAATTTGCTACAAATCTGAAGTTTCAGTAAAACTACTTTAAGGCATGTTAAAAATGTTGACTTTAAGGCATAATTGGAAAAAAATGTTGGTAGACGTGCATTGCAGTTGAAGATTACTTTGAAGGAAATGCAATGAATTTCGACCAACAAATTGATATCTTTTGTTTTATTCCGCCATTCTAGGTACTTATTTTATCACATAGAATAAATTAGATTTGATTAGTTAAATGTGGATCAGTTGCAATTACTTTGGTGGTATACAGAGAAATACCATATTATTTGCCTCTCAAATTCATTAAATGTCTTGTTCATAGAATTCATATATATTTTCATGCGTTGATATTTAAATAAATTTAATAAAGAAAGCATTCATAAACTTACTTTTATCAGTGTATAAAAAGGTGAATTTTTTAATAACATAAGCTTTTGATTTATCAATTTATATATTAACCGTCTTCGGTAAGCAGCTGTTCGCTTACGGTGTCAATAGCACCATTAATTCAGTTCTGTCAACAAACTGATGGATGAATGAATTGCATTTTATCACAAAGAAATTACTTTTTTAAATTATACTTGCATAATAAACATGAAGCATTCTGATTGATTAGCTGTAATGCAAAATGGAATGATTAACTTGCATATAAAATTGGGGAAATTGGTCCAATTGTTGAGGCTGGGGATTGTGTGAAAATTTATTTTGTTATAACTCTAAAAAATGGTAGGGGTTTTGGCAATTATTAATTGTCAAATCCCTTATCATTTGGCAATTAATTATAGATTGCATATTCAAACGTCATGAGCTTTCAGATGAAGAAAAATTGGCGAAATCAGTATAATGACTAAAAATCAGACAACGATTGAAAAACTCTGTCATGGTTTCTCCCACCCCCACCCCCGTGTAGAGAATAAGCAGCAAAGTAGTGTTTTATGGGATTTTTCTCAAAAAATGGGGGAATAGGCAGCTATTGAAGCCTTATTTATGTATCATGAGATTTCATATGAAGTAAAAATTAACAACATCAAACCAGAGTTTGACGCTGGAGGTAATAATTCTTTGAATTTCCTAATTATTTTAAATGTATAGGTTATGAAATCTTGAAATTGATTAACTATTAAATTCACCATCAGGTGTCTTCATTCCTAAACAATCAAAATTTAATGATTTATCCTTAATTATATTTTTTTTTCGAAAATAGTATTTTATCATTTCAAATTTCAAAATTAACACATACAAGAAGAATAAAATTCCATTTTTAGAAGCATGAAATAAATCAAATGAAAGCATATAGTACAAGATAAATAAAAGTGTATAAAAATGAAAATATTATTAAACACATTTACATTTCAGAAAAATTTTTTTCAGCTTATGAAATATTATTTCGAATCATTTTTGAGACAATGTATCATATATTTTCCATAATCTTAAAAACAAAAAAGATGGATTTTTAAAATAGCATAGTTGGTAATTTTTTTAAAAAATTATAAAGGCATAAACAAATTAAACTTTTTCGTTTTTATTTTTTGATTTACTTCTTCTATCACATAAATACTAAAATTTTGCATTTATGCCTTTCAAAAAATTATCGTTTAATGTTTCGCAAAAGTATCAATCACCTTATTGCATTATTCTCGATTTTAGTTCGAAATACAATTAAGATTAATATTGCAACATTGTTTATACGGCATGATGAAATAGCAAGCTAATATATATATATATATATATATATATATATATATATATATATATATATATATAAATATTTACAACTGAAGGTATTGACAAAATTAAATATTAATATTTACATACCAAATGACTCTTTCATACATTCATAAACCAATACACAATGCTTCCACATTATGTAATAGAACTTTTAATATTTATTGGAAAAATGAAAAATTAATTTTATCCATTTTTAAATAAAAGATATTGTTGGTATCAACTAAACAGGGAACGTTCATTCTATTTTACAATTCATATTTTATGAGGTTCTGCCACAACATTTTATGATTGCATCGTGTTATTATGTTCTGGAGCAATTAAAAATTGAAAACGATTTATAAATAAAAAAAGGATTTCATTTTTAGACAAATTTTCCTCCTTTATCTTTTTTTAATACTAAACACCGATCATTTTTATTTTGTTCAAATTAATTGATTAAATTATTGTACGGATAAATAGTTATTCATTTAAAATGATGTAATTTTCTTTTGCAGAATTGGTTTCTTTATCTAGATAATGAATAAAGGCTGAAAACAAAATTGATTCTAATGCATTTATAACATACCATATTATTTTAATGCATTAAAAAAAGTTCTTCCATTTCGGGTTCGAATCTTTTTTTTTCCCTCCTTTCCATCTTTTTTTTTTTAATTATTCTTCTTTATTTACAAATTTGTTTGTTTCCTCTTTAAAGATAATTTTTAATTTTGATATACTTAATAACCTAATTTTGATGTAGTTACTTGAATAAGAAACGGGTTTTTCGTTTTATCGTGCTTGTTAAAATAAATGAAATATATCAAATTGAAAAAAAAAGAAAAGCTTCTTAGATATTTCAAGAGATTCGAAATGTTTATGCATCTTCATATTTTGCAGACAAACAATAATTGTTGCTTTGTAATAAAAAATTTAAAAACATCTTTTCGCATATTTTTTAACAAATACAGAAATGTATCTTTAGCATATTTTTCGACAAATACAGAAATATATCTTTAGCATATTTTTTTATTTTTCGACCTATTACTTTACATGCATTCGCACTTAAAAGATAAAAATTAAAATACAAATACTGATTTGAATAGTGATATACTTAATTAATTTATTTATATAATAATATTTTGAAAAAAAAATTATATTTTATTTTTGTCTTATTTATTTAATACAGACAAATAGTTAAATCATATTTTTCATCAAACGAATTGTCCAGCAACCAGCTTTCAATATTTGATGTCATCCTCCATTCTATATCTATTCAAATGGGACAAATCCATATTTCAAATATCCACCATATCTTTCTCTATCACTTCTATTTCAAATACAAGTTTACTTTATGCAAATGAAGACATTTGGAATAGGAGGAAAATAAAATTCAATACTTAAACGGATTTTTTTTTGTTTTTGTTTTTTGTTATTGGAATATGTTTATTTTTTAAATAAAAAGAAGATTATGGCAATCCAATGTATATAGTTTTGACTTCTTTTTTTTTTTTTGCAAGAAAAAAAATATTTATCCTTTATTCTAATTCACACAATAAAAATGTTCTAATCAGAAAATTAAATTAATTTAAAAATTAAATATTAAATTATATTTAAAATCTTACTTGAGTAGTTACAAAAGTTTGTATTCTTCGATTGATGTTATTTTACTTATTAAAAAAATTAGGAAATTTTATTTAGCATTAAATAACCTGAAGGGATCAGGTATAAACGAAATTTTTTAAAAGATGTTTTTTTAGATATCATTTACCAAAACAATATCAAAGTTACTTTGCTATATAACATTGGTGATATATCACCCCTCATATTTTATTATATACCCTCTTCTAACATTTTCTCTTGTGTGTAGGCTTAAAAAAAAATTCCTGAATAATAATAACTCGAACCTGTATGAAACCATTTGCGTACAAATTCATCTACCATTTCGTCCGAGGATTTTTTTTTTTGGTAAAAACATTTTTGAGGGAGGGGGCCTAAACAAATGGGATCCTCCAAATTTAGAAATGAACTATCGTTGCCACATATACCAGTTTATGAACATTCCTGGTATTTCTTTTTTTTTTTAATTCTAATTTAATTATTTTATTTTATTTTATTTATTTATTTTCATTTTTCTAAATTCTTTTTTAATTTATTTATTTTATTCAAAATTTATAGTTTTGTTAACAAATGGTGGAAGCTATTCTGCTTATGTCCCTTTACCGTTTTTATTTTATTTTTTAAATTTTATTTTATGTTCTCCACTTTTTCTTCATGTTTGTCATATTAGGAAAGAAACGTTCTTTTATTTCTAAATTCTAAATTTGTATTTATTATTAAATAAGCTCATTCCGGTGCAACGTTTTGTTAGCACACACCTTATAAGCAGTAAAATAAAATAAATAAATAGAAGTCTGTAGGTAGTGTGGATTATAGTGAGGACGTTTAAATGTCACCCAGAGAAATTTCTTTCATTTTTCTTACTGCACCAGCTGCAACAGCTGGAAAACAACTTGTAGCCCTGATACGATGTCATTGCAAATCTGAACGGAATATATTTTGGATTGATATGCTACTCTAATCTTCACCAAAAGTTCATAGGAGATATTTTTTGGACGATGGTGACCTCTATTCGGTGTACATCGTCCAAAGAAAACAAATGCACACAATGCTTTTTAAATTTTACTTAATTTGTATTTATGCTTGGGTGAAGGTTATGAATCAAATGTTCAATTTCTTCATGGCGGTGTTTTAATTGCCTTTTGTCATTTGCATTCTTGATACCTAAATAAGATAATATTGCCGAAATGAATATTTTATTTGATCCAAAAAATCAATAGGTTTAAAGTTTTAATTCCTTAAAAATATAATAATTATTAGTTTTTCAAGTCACGGGCTACTTAAGTGTTTTATCATTGTTCTAAAGAATAAATAAATAATCATATGAAAAATAAAAAGATGCCATAGGATTATTCAACCGTTAAACAACCTTATCATGATTGCTATATCAATATATATTAAAAGTCTCGTTTATATTCATTTTATACTCGTACATAGTTCCCTTTCTATATAAGCTATACAGGCAGAGATTATTATTGGCAGAGACTATGGATTTATTAGACACTATTATTTTGACAGAGACTATTATTTTGGCAGAGCTATACAAGCTATAGTTTAAGGTTTCTATTTTCTTGGGGTTGTTCGAGTTCGAGTAAGGAAATATCATAAATATTAAATGTAATAAAGATTCCCATTTCTCAAGTACCTTAAGGCTTCATCAGACCTAAATAAGGCACTATTTAACAATTATTTGAAAATCAAAATTTCGACATTATTTTAGAACATTTAATTTCGCATTTTATTATTATTGTTATTTTTTTTTTTTTACATACTACCTAATCTTGAAAGAATTTTTATCTTATAATTATAGATTCGTTCATGAATTGTTTGATATAAATAATGAAATATTAATCAAAAATATTTTTCAGTTACTTGCAACTAAAAAAAAAGAAACAAAAAAGCCTTAAGCATATTTTTTTAAAAAATATTCACACATTTTAATTGGTAATAGTAAATTTTATCATAAATTATTGAAGAATTTAGTCTTTTTGTCTTTTCGTTTAAGACAAATTTAGTCTTTTCGTTTAAACTTATATTATATTCGAAAAGAATATAATATAAGTTTAAACGAAATATATCCAAGTTTTCATTAAACTAACAGCAATAAAAAATTTAAAAAAAAAACTTTAAAAAAATAAACGAAATCCTTTAGAAAATGAATATTAAATTCTTTAAACTTTAGTAATCTTTAAATAAAAACCTTTTAAATAAAAGCAGCAAGTTTAATTTTTCTATTATTGACTTTTAAGGAAAGGTATGGCAGATGCCCAAGGGAGAATCCCCCCGTCTTTCTTTACTCTTCCCCCCAGGACTATTTCCAGCTAATCATTACCCAAATCTTTACAACTTGAATGGAATTGTTTATCAATGCACTGAGGGAAAAAGTGCAAACTTTGTTTCCGTTTAAACACTCTCCTCCAAACAAAGTATTTTGCAGCTCTGAATTATCGCAATTATAAAGCGTAATAGGTTTTTACATATGTTTGTGTGTGTGTAGATATATAACGATGAATAGTTTCGTTCCTAATTATACAAAATACGCGAATAAAAAGTTCATAATTTTTAATTATTATTTTCAAATTTAAAAAATAAATTTCAAATCCAAAAGAATAAATAAATAAAAATAGCGCCTAACAAGAGAAAAACTTCATTCATTAAAAGAAAATGTAATTGATGTGAACAGGAGTCCCTGCTTAGTAACGATAGTTTCAATATATAGTTCTATGTTACAGTTTTTTTTTTTTTTTTTCTTCTTCTTCTTTTTCTTATTCCGATTCTGTATAAAATTGCATTGATTCCTTTTTTTTTCACTCTCAAATAAATATTAAAAATATTTTTAAAAAATATAAAATAATTCATATTAAGAAAAATTTAAATCGATTTAATCAAATTCGTTAAAAAACTGATTTTTAAAGAATTGCCTTTCCCCTTTTTTACAATGTATAGTCAGTAGTCTTTTATTGTTGTGCATAATCTGAGTTTTTACATCGTATTTGTTTCCAACCTACCATACATAACCTTATTCAATCAATTATCAGCGTAAATGCAGAAGGGACCAGATATCTTGAATTAGCCAACACATTTTTGGATTTTGTCACTTTATCCCAACTTGACGACCCCCCCCCCTCCCCGAAAAATTTATATGAAAATTTTTTTGAATGCATTTTAAATAAATGTTATAGCACTCTTTTTGTGAAACGACGATATACTAATTCGACAATCGATAATTTAAATCGATATAATGGAAATGTAATGAATAGGGAAGTACAAGATTGTCGCCTTAAGATCAGTCATAAAAAATCAACAGGTCAAATCTGACATTATAGAGTTGTCAACTGATTTTAAAAAGTGATTTGCACAGATAATATTTTTCACATTTTTATTAAAAGCATCTATGTTATACAACACACTAAAGTTTTAATAAAAAGATTCCTAAAGAATAAAATGTAATTATTAAATCACAAAAAAGGTTATTCATAAAAAAAAATTATATCTATCGTTTTCAAAAAAATTATCTGAAACTTCCTGTTTTTTTTCTATAAATGTTTAAGCAACATAACCATATATTTTAATAAATAACTACCATATGCATAATAACTTTCAGTTTTATCAACTTATAAAACTAAAAATACTTTTAATATTAAAAATTGGAAAAATATTGGCTTAACAAAATTATATATTATTAATTATATATTTGTAATTCTATGACTTCCACTAGAAAAGCTTATGCAGTAAATAAACAAGATAAATGTCAAAGGACATTTTATACAATCACCCATTTAAAATATTCATTTGTGATGATTCCGCTCGCCAAAATGATATTAATCATCTTGGCCTGTAATTAATGATTCTTTCATTGATTTATTTAGTTATACGGCGAAACGTTGAAAAATTTTATTAATCGAATATTAAATAACATCTAGATTTTTAATTTATTTTATTTTCAGAATTTTACTTCGTCGGTTTTCGACAATTTACTTTAGCAAATTTATTTCTATCATCATCACTTCCTTACCATAACAAATCCTTTATCGCTTTCTCTTTCTTTTCTGTTTAAATATTATATCAATTGAAATGAAAAAAAAAATGAGATCAAAGAAGCCAAATAATAAAATATTAAACTGAGTAAAATATTAATCACAATTTTTATAAATTAAAATGGAAAATAAATGACACACCAAAAAACAAATATAAAAAAAATTCAAATAAGGATGAGAAAAGAAATCTTTAATAAAGATTTCATTACTTTAACAATCAATGCAATAAAAAATCATATATATATATATATATATATATATATATTATAGATAGATATGATTTTTAATACAAAAAGATAAAATAGACTATCTTTTAGATTTTATTTTCATTAAAACATTTCATTTCATTTAAGAAAATCGGGGAAATTTCTTTTCATATTGTTTTATGATCTTCTTTATGCCTAACAATATATAAAAATCTTACGAAAGATTCAATTAACTTACCGAAAAATCTGAAAAGAGGAAAAATATATTATAAAAAATTACTCAGTACAGTTCAGTTATAAAAAAATATATATTTTTTAAACAAATTTTTTTTTAGAATCATTTAAAAGATTAAACTAATTTTTTTCTCTATTCCCGTCTATTGTACTGATATTTAATATTCAAAATATAATGATATTTAATTAAAATTTCGATATTTTGTTTGGTATCTCATACAACTAACAAATACAATATAAAAATTACATTTATATTTACTAAAAGATGGGGTGTAAATTTTTTATTTCAATTCTTTAACAAGTATAAATTTATTTCAAAAATGTTCACATGAATATATTTTTAAAAAAATTATTCCAATTTGATAATTACCTTTTTCCAGTCAATCATAATGAACACTCACAAAAAGCTTCTAAAACACTTTCTAAGAATTAAGGTATTTTTAACACATGCCACATCTAACATGAACAAACACACCACTCCAACTTATGATATTAGCGCAAGCCTGACCGAAACCTTCGCTTGCCATATGAAATCTAGCGCTGAAATTACATTGATAAACTCAATTGGTAAACACGTGTAGAGATCCTGACTTCGACCAATGAGCATGCTACAAAAGCAATGAAAGGCGGGGCAGGTTCTGCTATCCTGAACCAATAACAATCATGAATATAAAAGTTACGGCTAAAGTTTTTATTAAAAAGATAGCACAAACAGTATGAAATAAAATTAATTACTTGATTGTATTTTCTTTCCTACTTTCTTCTTTAATTATTTACACTTAGATTATAAGTTTTTTTTTTAAATAAAAAAAAAAAGGTTTGAAGAAATAGTACTGTATTAATCAGTTATTTTATATATGAAAGCTTACAAAATTTCTATAAAATAAAAAAAATTATTCTAAAAATTCCATTTTTTTTATTTTTAGAAAATAAATTATTATTAATTACTTAGTTAATCTTGGAGGATAAGAGCAGTCTTTTTTAACTAAATTTTTTAAGAACTTTCACTTCAACTAACCAATGACAACATCCAATCAGTATAGTGTTTTTGTAAACATGTGTAGTTATTTGAAGACCATTTTGTCAAATTTTGAAGCCTTTTATGTATATAATACTCTTTTGAACCCATTCTATGTTTGCAGCAGTTTGAAAACATAGCCATGCCTAAGAAATACAAAGGGAAATTTGGGAATAATCGTTCTGAACGACCAAGTAGCAAATATGATGGAGCTGAAATCTTCAGGAATGAAGCTGCTGTGTATGATGATACAGAACCTCGAGAATCTTTACAACGTTTTATGGAAATGTTTCATGGCAAAATAGATGATAATGTTATATCTATGATATACTCAGAATGTTTCCCTGATGGTAAAATTATTTTTGAATAATATATAAAAAAATTCTTTTTTTATAATATTGACTTATTTTTTAAAGATTGAAAATTCTTTTTGTATATATAGGCTCACGTGGTTTTACCCCCCATTTGTTCAGTCTACCTATTTATACTTGTAATTGCAATATAGAAAAGTTTATGGACTATAGTGCACTTGCATCATCAAGAATGCGTTTTAAAATTACTAATTAATATTCTGTCATGTGTGCCAATCATTGATAAAAATATAGTTTAGATATTGCTTGGTGTGATTTCTATGTTCAGATTCTTCTCTGATTTGAATTAGTTGGTTATCTCTTCAGGAGTACAAATCACGCACTTAATAAACACATGTACTGTTTGTGATGAGTACCCTTTTTTTTTAAATTAAAAAAAAAAAAATGCATCTTTACTAAACATGAAAGCTAGAACCTAGTAATTTAGTAGCTAGAACCTATAACAAAAATTATTTGAAACTGTCAAACCAATTTTTTTGCATTAGAAACCGATTTGGTTAGCTTGTCTGATTTGCCAAATTGTTATAATGGTATATTTATGTATCAGAAATATATATATATCACTATCAGTATTGTAAACTACATTCCATCCAATCATTGTAAAAATAAGTCTTATCTTCCTAAAACAAACTTGTAACTTTTAATTAAGTATGTTCTAGATATAAAAATTTCAAAAACTCATTTCAGCTGTGATCAGCAAAGAAATTAAAACCTATTTCACTGAATTCATTTATCTGTAGACTTGAATGTTATTTAATGACATAATTAATAAAAAAGTACTTATAATTAACTTTCATGTGTTTGAAGTTAATTTTAAATAGTCTTTTAAATATTATAAATTAGCTGAAGAAGCAGTAAATAAGATTTTAAAAAATGGCAACAGGGCAATGTTGCAAAACCCATTTATGAAATTGTCTTCTACCTTGTATTAAACCAGATTTTTTTTTTTTTTCATTCAGTATCAGATTTCAGAATTTTCTGCATTTAAATTGCCTACAGTCAGCCACTGAAAAAAATTTATTTCCTTAATTCTATGCTCTTACTTCAAATTATAAGTATTAGAATGTCGTTTGCTTGATTTTGTATTTTGCTGTTTATTTAACTATCAGGAGGAGCAAATGAAGCTCTTCATTATTAGGATTGTTTTCCTCTTATGAGAGAATTTTTAATTATCAGGTACTGACCATACGCATGAAAAATGACCTTTTTAAAGAAAGAGACAAAGAAAAAGGGTACATAATTTTTGATAGCTAATTAAAAAAATGTATCTTTTCATATTAAATGAAATGTATACCTTACTCAATACCTATCTCTACCAATAATAAATGTGTGGAGTGTTAGAACTCTTTATCCCAGGCTATTTGACTTAATTATCAAATTTAGCACAAATATTTTGGAGGGTAAAAATGTGCACTTTAGAAAGTTTTTTAAAATGTCAATTAATTAAAAATTAAGAGAATTTTAGCATTTTTCTATATATATATATATATATATATATATATATATATATATATATATATATATATATATATATTCCTGATGCATTATATGATGGAATGTCTAATTTATATGTCATTCAAAATTATATTGGAATTTTATGATATATATTAATGTAAAGAAATTATCAATATCTATGATTTATCATGACATTATAACTTGTAATCTTATTATTTAAAAGAAAAAAAGCTATCAAATCTATGAATATTCCTTTTTAAAACAATTGTTGTGTATTTAGGCAAGTGGCATATTTGTATACTATTTGTCATTTTTCTTGTATTGCAAGTTATTAAAAGGTTTATTTTGATAACTCTTTTTTTTTTTTTTTTTTTTTTCCTTATCCCTTCTAAAAGTTTTATGCATAGAAGATATTTTCGATCTAGGTGAAATTAATCTAACACTTATTATGGTTCTTTTGCTTGCATATTCCAACTATGAAGTCTAGTGCTTATTATTTTTCCATTCAATATAAAATCTGTCATGTCATGTTAGGTTGCAATGCTTTTGTCTGACTTACTTTCATTTTTATTTTGGAATCATGATTTACCTTCCAAAATCGATTATTTGAATCTGCTTCCAAAAGATAAGAAACCATTGTGTATGTGCGTTTGCAGTTTTCTGAAATATTACAGAAAGCAAAATCTGTTTCTTTATAAACATTTTCTTCTAATAAGTTAAATATAATTTCTTAAAAAAAAAAAAATTAAAGGTCATAATATATTTTAAAGTCTAGAATACTATTTCAAAGTCTAGAATACTATTTATTGCTAATTATTTTATTGTTATTCATTTAGATTTGTAATATTTGTTAAATAAAATTTACCATGTATTTTAAAGTATAGCCTATCAGTGTACTAGTTAAGAGGGCAGTTTTTCTTCCAAGATTTACTCGAAATTCAAAATCTATTATAAGTTGAAATAAAAATTGAAAAAAAAAAAAAAAAAACCTGTGACATTTAACATGTCATTATGATTGTGAAAATATCACTGACAAATAAAGAAAAACATGTACCAACAATGATATTTAATTCTGGTAATTCTAAAATTGACGCATTTTTCTGTGCTTGTTTGTTATTTTTTATGCAGTCTGTTGTATCTGTGGTTATTTTCTACACCATTTTTTGTTTGTTTGTTTGGAAGATGAACTGAAAAAAAAAATTCTTGTATGATAAATTTCAAACTATTGGTAATTATGTTTGTGAAAAATTCCAGAAGTATAGCTGCTCTGCATTTCTTTAAATGAAAAGTATGGATATTATAGAATTTTCCAAATTCGAAAATTAAACAACTGGTTTCTTTTTATTTTATTTTATTTATTTTTTTTTTTTCAAAAAAAGAATAACCCATTTCAACAAAATGAATAAATTATTTTTTTCTGAAACTTAGAAATAGAACCATAGAAATAAGAAATATTATATTTTATGATAGTTAATTATTCATTGCTTATGCTCGGCTCGCATACTTACCACCGTTTTTTGTGATATTATCAAGTCCATGTGTAAACTGGCCCTGTAATTTAGTTTTTTTAAAAAAAAATTCAAAATTCTTGACCTATATGTGGAAAAAATGGTATATGTTGACCTCAAAAATGTTGAAAGTAATGATCAAACAATATTTAACTAGGATGCATATTAAATTTCTGCATTTTACTGTAATGGCCATAAAGTTTTATTGCAAAGTAAGAATCATTGTTAAATAAATTATTTTTATTTTGTTAATTTAATACATAAAATGATTAAAAATGCATAAAACAAATTAAACATGAAAATCTTGTCTTTTTCTATCAGAACCATGCAGAAATAACAAAGTGCTCTACTTCTCTTATCTTTATATTATTTTGTTTTCAGTTATTTTAGTTTTGGGGCTTTTTGTGGTTATCTAAATAATGAACATTTAACTCAAAATACAGATTTTTTTTCAAGAGTTTTAATAAATTTAAATAATGAAGAGTAAAAATTATAAGAGCATTATAAAATTTAGAATTACTTGATTTGTGCTTTGAAAATAATGTACAATCTGTGTGTGTTTCAAGATTTGAAAAAGAAACTTATAGGTTAAGAACTTATAAATAAGATTTCTCCTTCATTAGAACTCCTTTAATGATTAAGATAAATTTTTTTTCTTCATTTGTTTAAGATATTAAATATTGCCTTTAAAAGTTTTTTTTTACTCTTGATTTATATAAAGATTAGATAACTAATTTGCTAATTTATATTATGAACTGTTATTTTTTTAATAAAATTTACCTGTTGGAATCTAAGCATGTTCTTTTTTTTTTTTTTTTAGTTGATCAATGTCTGGAATCATTACTTAACTTGAGTTGTGAAGTCAATACACAACGAACAGATGAAAATATAAATATTTCTAGCAATGAATTGCAAGAAATTCCCATTGAAGATACTTTGCCAGAATCCTCAGTTTCTGAAAATGCTCCTAGGATTTTAGAAAACAGTGAAATTAGTGCTTTTGAAGATAGCAATACAAAACTGTATGAAAATGATGGAAATGGAACAGCTCAAGGATATGATTATTACCATACTCCACTAGGCATGAATTTTATTGAAAACGATTCATCTTTACCCAGCAGTTTGCCAAACTCATTCCAATTCAATGGTGTCTTTCCATCGATGTATAATAGTCAGATGTATCCAGCTCTAGGCCCACAATATAATTCTGAAAGCTTCCCAAATTATTATTATAACCCTGTTTCTCAAATAGATTCATCTTGTCATTTCAAGAGTTATGCATCTCAAATAAAAAGTAATTGTAATTCACCAAAATCTAATCAGTTGCCATTTTCATCTAAAGCAATTTCTTCCCCCAAGAGTGGTCGAAATGGTTTTAAATGGAAGTCTGATGAATTTAAAAATGTGATGGAAAAAATAAAAAAGGGTTCTCGCATACTGATTATTCTTAGAGGGTTACCTGGAAGCGGAAAAAGCACTCTTGCTAAAAAATTAAAATCTTCAGGTGTTGTATTCAGCACTGATGACTATTTTTACAAACATGGCAAATATGCTTTTGATCCATCTGTATTAGATGAAGCTCATTATTGGAATCAAAATCGTGCTAGGGAGGCCCTTTTGAATGGTATTACTCCTGTTGTTATTGATAATACAAACACCGAAGTATGGGAAATGCTACCTTATGTTAAAATGGGCAAAAAATTTAATTATGAAATTGTGATTTTAGAACCAAATACTCCTTGGAAATTTAAACCAAAAGAATTAGCATTTAGAAATAAGCATGGTGTTCATAAAGAAAAAATTACTAAAATGTTAGCAAGATACCAACATAATATCACTTTGGATCATTTTGATACTGCATCGTCATCATCAATAACTGAAGATCCTGTTAGTAACCCTAAAAAAGCAGTTGATAATTTTAATTTGATGCCTGTTGGTGATATAGCTAAGAATGAAAAATCTTCCCTTTCCTTAGAAGCCATTGTTCACCTAAATGAACAGTCATCAGATATTTTTCAAGAAAAAGATTCAAATGAACAAGAGCATGACATTTCTTCTCTTCCTAAGAACTTCATATCTAAGGAATTTCTTTTTCCAACTAATGATGCTGATTCTCTTTTGATTAATGAATGCAATGATACTGAATCTTTTGTTGAACCAGTGAATGATATTAATGAGGACATGAAGATCGATAATCTTGAAGAGCTAAAATCATTAGCATGTGAGGATAGTGAAGATTCTCAAAGTCTTGGAAAAAATGATGCTCAAACATCTGACCAGGAACTAACATCTTGGGAAGAAATAACAGAGCATGATGATGATTTTCTTTGGAAAACTTCATCATTACAAAATATACCATCTCAATTTCACTGTAATACTCTTTTAGAAAGTGAAGAGGAATTAAAAACAGCTGATCAACACCAAATGGTTCTTTTAGAAGAAAAACAAATTACTTGCCATAAAAATCTAGCTCAGTGTAATGAAGCAAGCAATATGTCATGCTTACCTGCTCCAGATGTTATAAGTATTGGAGAACCCAAATCTCTGAGAAATAATTTACATAGTTTTGTAGATGTCTTGCCTGAAATTGAAGATCATATTTCTGAAGAAAATTTAAATTCTCACTTAGCTGACCTTTCCTCTGATTCTGATGTCAAAAGTGATGATTGCATCTCTCAAAAGACATACCCTCATGATATTAGTACTGAAAAACTAAATGTTGGCAAAGCTGAAAAAAGTCTTTGCTATAATGAAAATAAGAAATTCTTAAATTCACATAACTCTGAACTCAAGAAAAATCTTAGTCTTAAGACCATTTCTAAATTGAATGATTTAAACAATTTTACAATCCCATCTAATCATCAGTTAAGTAAGCATAAGTCAACTAAAAGTTTTGATGATTCTTATGCCATTCAAGAAGCAAAGACTAAGAATGATAAAGGTTCTGAAACAAATCTTTTGCGGTCAAAGTTTTTCTCTGTACCCGTTTTAGGAAATCAACTTAATATTTCAGATGAAAATTTCAATAGTCATCTTACAAAAGGCACAAAGCATAATTCATATAATGAAAAACTTTTTATTGAAACTGATATAGAAATTGGAAAAGAAAACACACCTTCTGATTTGGCATCACATTCAAGTCCTACTTGTGCAAATTCTTCATGGGTTAAAAGAAAGAATAGTTTAAAAAGTATTTCTTGTAATGAAAAACTTTTTATTGAAAATGAATTAGAAATTCCAGAAGAAAATACTCATTCTAACTTAGAATTGCCGATAAATGCTTTAAAAAATCCTTCATCTTGGGAAGGAAGTGAAAGTCACTTCACTAGTGAGTGTTCAATGACAGAATTGTCTGATTATTCTATCATTAAATACCCACTTGATCAAAATGACAGTATTAATAAACAAGAACAAGCAGTGGAAAATGAGGGAAATTATGCACCTAATTTTGTAGATCCTAAACCACAACGTGATGAAAAAATTGCTAATATGATTTTTAGAAAGAATATGAATGAAAACAAACTTTCTGAATCAATTTCTACTGATCAGGAAAATTTGGAAGAGTTTGTGGAATGGGATTATGAAACTGAATCAGAAACAAAAATTGAAAATTCTGATGGAAACTTTGATGACAAAAAAGAATTATTCACTCCTAAACCTCCAAGAAATTTTTTACAATCTTCTTGTAATCCAGTTAAGTTAACTCTTAATGAGGATGATGTGAAAAGTAATGATTCTAATGAATGTAGTAAATTAACAAAAAATAAAAGAAGTCCTTTATTCAAACAAGCTTATCAGTACATGTCAAAGGATTGGGTATTTCCTCAGTTTATTCAAAATCAAGTACATGATGATACTATTTTTGATATCATAAATTCTGCTTCATATACTAACTCAGATACCCAGACTGAACTCAAAGATTTTATTTTGATCAACAAACTTGAAAGAAATGAATCAATCTCTACTGAATACCGCATCATTGAATCTTCAGAAATCGGTCAGTGGAATGAGAATGTTGATGATTTAAAACATTCCGATGAAAATTTAGACGAGTATGTACCTAGAATTGCAATGCTTGAAAAAAGTACATCCACTGAAGATTTAGGAACAGATATTGAAATATCTGAAAAGCTGTCTCATCTAAATGAATGTTTTCCTCATATTTCCGAGGAAGATTTGAATCATTTAATGGGTTTGTGTAATAATGATGAAACTTGGGTGACAAATTTGCTTCTTGATTCAGAATATAATCCTTGTTCCAAAAAGTCTAGCAGTACTCATTATGAAAACTCTGGAAAGGATAATAATTTAACTTTATCATCTACTTGCTCCCAAAATAGCATGAAAAATGTTGGATTTAAAATTTTTAATAAATCCACAAAACAGTTTGAAAATGAAGCTTTGCCTTCTACAGAAAATTTAGTTTGTGCAATTAAAAATTCTAACAGCAATTCTATCACTGAAAGCGATTCAACATCTGATGAAGGTCAAATAGAAAATACAGAACCAAATAACATACCATCAAATTCTAGCCCTCTTCAGACTCTGCACTTATCTTTAGATCCAGTTTTTGCTATTCAGTTAGAAGAACTTTTTGGTCCAGTGACTTCTGTTGGTATGAATACTAAATTTGTTATTTTGTGTTTTAACATTATTTTAATATATTTATGCAGTTTTCTTTTATATTTGTTTTAACAGCATTAATAATTCAATGGCCTTTTAAAGGACCATTTTCTTGCTAATAATGATATATTAAAATATTTTGGAAATGAAATTACTTTGAGAGAATTCAATTAATTAGATAAAATGCGTAGCATTAATAGGTTAGATTTAATGAATAATTTAATTATATAAAATATGTTTGATTTATTGGTTAATTTGACTAATTAATAATTTAATAGCAAAGATTTTTTTATCATCGTTTGAATTAAGAATATGAAACATCCAGATTTTAATTTACTCAAAGCATTTTATTTATATTATTTTTCCTTTATTTTTTTTTTTGTTAGTGTATTATGCATTTGTTTATTATTATTGCAAAGTAATAATTAATTGATTATTAATTCCATATAAGATTAAAGTGTTTAATAACCTTTTTTGTTATTGTGAAATATTTGTTCTAATTAGAAATGATAAAGTAATTTACCATAAGCATTTAAAGATTGATTATTGATGATTGTATACTTCTTATTGCTTCATATTGATTGATGATAAGTATACTTCTTATCACTTCAGAAAGAATATCATCACCATTCGCCTCTGAGTCAGTATGAGCTTTAACAGTAAATAACCTATGATAAATGTTGTGTTTATCTATATATCATTATTAATTATCAGAAACAGTTGTAAAACAAAAGCTTAAAAAAAAAAAACAATGTTTGATATACATGACCACTAGTGGGTTACGCATCTATAAAGGAAATTGAAAATCCTTGGTATCTATCATTAAGTTACACATACACACAAATCAGTCATGCGAATAAAAAAAAAAACACTTTTAACAACAAATAAGATTGTACTTTTACATTACTGAAATACCAAGTCTCACTAACTATAAATGTCACTGAATATGATTAGTAAAGAATTTGATTTGTTAAACAAACTTGATTAAAACTTAATTAACTTAACAAACTTAATTTATTAAAAACTTTTGTTTAAACAAAATTGTACTATTTATTTATTGTTTTTCTTTTCTAAAACTATTCATATATAATCAATTTAAAGGGCATCTTTGGAAGTATTGCAGAAAAATTCTTCATTGACTACATATTGTTATGATGCATATTGTATTTCTATTTATCATGCACATAAAATAATTTTTTCTGTATTACGATAATTCTCCATTTCTTTAAATTCTGATTTTAACCTCCCCCCCCCCCATGAATAGGATTAATAATAATACAGAACAAGTAAAGTTACTTTTGAGAGGATTTTTAGATTTCTTTTTTACCATTTGTTTGACACTTCTAATTGTTTCTCAAATTGATTGTTAGAAATAATATTTGATTAAATATCTAAAATAGCATCATGTCTTTAAAAAAAATGATTGCAAAATTTTTAAAAATTATAATAGTTTGGCATTGCTAGTTAGAATTGTGTTCTTTCCTTGTGTAGTCTAATTATTTAGTCTCAGTTTTATTCAAAGGTCTAAATATAAGTTAGCGTGACAGCTACAAAATGACAAGAACTAGTTGAATAAAATTCATTATGCAGATTTAATATCTATTTATTGTAGACCTATCAAATTTTGAGACAAATTCAATAATGGGTTGAAAATTTGTTGGTCTGTATCTTCAAAAGCAGAAGCATGATAGCTAACATCTGAAGCACAAATTCAATTTCCAAGTACTATTAACTGTATGCCAGACATTAATCAGCAAAAAACTCAAGATCACATATAAATTCAGTAAAAATGCGTAATTCATGTCAAAGGCTAATATTTCATAACTGTTATATGCCAATGCCATGTAAAGTGTTCTCTGCCTTGTCTAAGGTCCACAATTTCTTTCAGTGGGTGGATATGCCTTTGTTAGAGAGTGTATGAAAAAGTTTTAGAGAGAACAATCCCCCATCTTTTTTAAGCAATTATTTTTTTTTTTTTTAAATAAGCATTAGTGAACCTCCTGCTTTACAGCTTGTGCATAAAGAATTTCTGGTTAAATATCAAAGTACATATTCATTAGCCAGTCTTGTTATTGCCCAAATTAGATATTTTAATAGTTCAAGAATATTCTAGCAATAAAATCTCTTAAATAATTTTTTTTTTTTTTTTTTAATGTAGAAGGTATGTTCAGACTAAAGGTTGTTGTGCAGAATAAATATAAAATCATTGTGAACTATTTTAAAAAGAACTAATGTAACTGAATTCTAAATAAAATCTTTTTTCTTCATTCAAATTTATTGATTTGAACTCGTGGTTCAGGAAATAGTCAAATAAAGGAAATAATTTATAGTTAACAATTAAGAAATTCTTATTAACATTTCAAAAACTGGGGTGGGGTGGAGGTAGGGATAAACATTAGCTCTATAAGAGGAATCTGCAATTGTATCTCTTTGTTAATGTATATATTATAACTGTTTAACAAATTTCTAGATTAAATTTAAGATTTAAATTAAAAGAATATTATTTTAAAAGAATTATTTTTTTAAATAATATTCTTGGACTAACCCGGATTTTTTTTATTTTTGAAATTTAATAGAAACTTCAGCATAAACTTTTTATCAGTATTATCTTAATACTCATAATTCACAAGTAGACTGGTGTTGTGTTATTTATTTTGATTCCAGCTGTATCATCATTCTGTTTGTTATGATTCATCATTTCTTGCACCATCAGTCACAAGTTATATGAATCATTATGACATGTTTACAAAATAAAGATGTTTGATTTGTCTCATGATATGCTTCTTACTTTAGGCTCTGCATCAACGGAATCCAGTAATATCATAGTTCAAATAGATTTGGAATTTGCAAAATTGATTCACTGCAAGTGGAAGGATTCTGTGCAAAACAAAGGACAATCAAATAATGAAAATGGTGAGAAGAAATAAAATTGTCATGATATGAATCAATAAATTAGTGAAAAATAAATTTATGTTGTTAGTGGAAAATATGTGTGATTTATTATTGTGTTTTTCATATATTATTGAGATACTTTTCTGTAACATTTGTAGCTGTTCTGTCTATTGGCAAAATGCACACATCCCCAAATACAGACACTTTGCCTTGTATTTCATGATGAAAAGTATTTGGTGTACATTTTTGCAATTCACAGAAAAGTGACACATTGATTCATGAACAAATTCTGTTATTATATATATATATATTGCTTATTTTTGAAATGATATGTTTTGTTTGAATAGTTGATACTAAAAGCAAAAAGATGGGAGTTAAGCTGTCTGGTGAGAAAATTAAAAAGGATAAAAAAATTGTTAATGCAGTTAAAAAAAATAATGGAGAACCTATGTCTTTGTCCGAAATAATGGAAATGGAACAAGCTGTTGAACATCATAAAAAAGAAAAGGTAAAAGCTTTGAAAATAAATATTACTAAGAATAAGAGTGGTGTAATTTTTTAAAAAGTCATTTCTACCCAATTAACTCCTTTTAACTCTCATCTACAAAGGAAAAAAAAAATCATCCTAAACAGATGAATTTTTAATTCTTTATGTATCTTTCTGTTTCTGAAATAATTACATTTATTTAAAACTGCATTTGATATTCAAGCCATATATGCTTTTGCTGGATTTTAAGATAATTTGTATTTTATAGCTAAGAAAAGACAGGGATATTGTTACAAAGAAGAATCGAAATAAATTGTATAACATGTTCCCAGGTGCTGATCCTACTGCTCTAGATGAAATTTTTGAATCAAATAAGTAAGCATTTTTTTTTATCGGTGATTATTTTGTTTACCTTAAAACATTAATTTTATGAGTTTTAATGATATATGGAGTATTCTACACTCAGAAGAAATGATTACCTAAAACAGAATTACAACTAATGTATGCAGTAGTTATTTAGGTTCATCAGATATGGATAAGTACCGAAGAAAGGGGGAAAGTATTTTCCAAATCATCTGAAGTTTGCTGAATAATGAAGATGTGTGTAAAGCTCTGACATGAATAGTTGTTGTGATGGTTTTTGTGAAGACATATTCGATTAGAATGTTTGCTTGGATGTTAAAGACTTTGGAAAATTACATGACATAATCTTTTAGAAGCGAGGCTTTTGATATATTGAATAAGTTATATAATTAAATATTAATATTATTGATCATTTGTTGGGGGATTTTTTTTTTGTCAGTTTGATTCCGATTTTGTGGCATTTATATTAAGGAGGTTAATTTTATTTATTTCATCTGCTTAAATATCCTGTTTCCTGAGAGAATTGGTACAAAAATGATACATTTTATGTATTTATATATTTTTTCTTTATGCTTATTTTAAAGTTTAATCGCATCAGAAAATTTCTTGTCATTTTTTTCAATATTTTTAAAAAAAATATATGTTCATTATATTTCTAATTTTTTTCTATTTCAGTTAAAAATCCAAGCTTTAGTATAGTAGATTCATTGTATTTCTGTCAGTAAGAAAAATTATATTTATGTAAAAGTCAGAAATTCTAATTTAGAATTTTTATTTTAAATTAACTCTGAAAATTGTTATTGTGAGTTTCTTTATTATTCTACAATAATTGTTCTTTATTGATTAATTATTTAACTTTACACAATGATGGGAATCCTTTTCAAAAAAGGAAAATATAATTTTATGCAGGGATTTTTTTTTTTTGACATAATATATAAAAAATTTTATAATATGAACTAGGATTGCTGCATTTTAAAATGTAAATGGTCTATAAACATGATATAGTTACCACAGTCTTGAAAATTCCTTGAATTTTATTTTGTTTTCCTCAGGACCTCAGAAAAATGCTTGCTATTTTGTTGAATTCCTTGAAAAAATAACAAGATGTATATCTGTTACTTTTTAGAAGAGAAAATAAATTTGTGGAATTCTCAAAGAAAAAACAAGTCATAAACAGAAAAGGATTGTTAATATAAAAATGCTGTCAATGACCAAACTTTTTTCTCTTTGTAGTTTGGTGAAGAGATGATAAAAACAGGATTACCTTCACAACAAGAATTCATGAAGAACATATTATCTGCAGATAAAACTTTAATGCTATTCATTGTGTCTTCACAATGCTTTATATGGAACTGAAAAAGTTTTTTTGAGTGTGTGAAGAATTATTATTCATATAACTTTGTAGAAGACCAGACTCATTCCAGAAGATTCTTTAGGTAGAAGCTTGTTGAAAAGGCCTACAAGATATTCTTCCTTAATTTTAATTAGCATTGCTCTATGCAGTAAAGGTATTTAATTTGACAAATTTTAAAGTATATCATCTGATATTATGATGAAACATTCAACAAATCTTTTCAAATTAAGCAGACAGATTTACAAATTTGGTTTGGAAATGAAAAAGAAGTCGAAGTCAGATTGATCTGATATTATTGATCCATAGGCTATTCAACAGCTGAAGACATTCTACAACATTTTTATAGTTCCTTGGAAAGTCAGCATTCCAGATTTGAGTCCTGGTTCAGGCATGGTTATTCTTCCCCCTGTGTTCTATCTGTGGGGTGTGTGAAAGAACACAGGTGGAAGAATAACCATGTAAAAAAGGATTGTGCAAGCAAGTGTAGGAGTATCGTCTTCATATGAGCTAGAAGTCAGGCTCGGGTGCTCAGGGGCCTTTACTCTCTGCACAAACTTCGCTTAAATCACTGATTTTGTCAGCGGGTTTGTCTATGATAAGTGCATTAAGTAACAACAACAGTTCCATGGAAAAATTGGAGAGAAAGAACTTGATGGATGATTCACTGATAAATTAAACATTTTTGGCTTGTTGAATAATGAAATGCCATAAGAATTTTTAACATGATAATAAATGTGAATAGTTATAGTCTGCATGTTATCTACAATTCTTTTAGGCATATCAAAATAATATTGCATGTTATTATTTATCCTAAAATTTTGGAAAATTAGAAACTTTCTAGAAAAATTTTGCTGAATCAGGTTTTAGAGAATGTAGCTATTACTGAGCAAGCAATTGAAGTGTGGGATGACCTAGCGTCCTTTCATGTTATATGTTCAGAATATTGAAAAGCAAGAAGTGCCTGCTCTAAAATCTGAATCAAAGTGTAGCCTACCTTACCTGTCAAACTAAAATTTTCTTGTCATTGACCGTAATTAACCAACAGTTAGGGCTCGACCAGAAAAATTCTCCCAATTTTTCCATTTTTTACCCAGGGTTTGAAAAAAAAATGTCATTAACTATTTGGAAACTTACTTGGTCAAAAACAATGTTCTTGAAAGCTTTGTAACTGTAAATAGCATTTTAAAGTTTGATTTTTCAATTTTTTTTTTTTTTTTTTTTTTTTTTTTTTTTTTTTTTACAAATATGTTAAGTCAAAATGAGATTCTTTGAGGTTGGAATGCTAAAACAAACTTTCTAATCATAAAAATACTTTAGATAAACAACTAAGCAATTTAAAACATGAATGGCAGACTCTCTGCTATAGACTTGCTAGGAATATAAATTGTTTAGATCTGATGAGATTGGCCAAATACATGTTCATTCTTATTATAACAAGGTGAATGTGTTCTTTCTGTTTTTGTGAATTTGCAAGCAATTACAAGAAAAAGTACATGATAATTCTATTTTAAAATAACATTTTGGATAATGTGATACTGTTCCATTGCTGGTGAATAGTTGAATGGATATTTTTCTTAAATAATAATTGAGAATTTTAAAGCAGAAATGTTGAAAAAGGCTTAGTTTCAGATAAACTGGGGGGAAAAAATTGGCAAGATAAAGAATTCTGAGGTAGAGAATAACAAATAATTCTAACTAGAAAATGCTCAGTCTAAATATCTTGAAGACATAAACAAGTAAAGTTAGTTTTAATTAAAGTGATGGAAAAAAAAGAAGAAAAGGAAAGACATTGTAGTAACTAAATTATTTAAATCAAAAAGGGTTAAAATCATAGAGATGGTTTGTACACTATAAAAATCTGTAAAAAAAATAGTTGGAAAATTAAAGAAGAATAACAATTTTCAATACATAGAGAATCAAATAGTTTTTAGAACTACTTAAAATGTAAATTCAAAATATTATAATAACACATTTTATTCCTTGGTGATTTATTTAAATTAATTGAAAATAATGGAAGGTAAAATTCCTCTTGCATCTTTCCTTCATTGGAAAATGTGTAATTTTAGAGTCTTTGAATTTTCTTTAAAAAGGTTTTAAAAATCCTTGATTTTTTTCCCCCTTCATCAAGGAAAATATTGTAAAAATATTTATGAATTAATATTAAAATCATGGAAACAGGTATCTGATCCTTGATGTTGCTGAAGATTTATTTTGTGTTTGGAGCATGTCAAGTCTATCATTGGTACCTAATATTGGCATGCTGGGCATAATTTTAGAATTAAGTTTTGGCTTATGTGTTATTCTATTTTTCAGACTGGTTCATATTAGCAGGATTCTTCATGAGTAGCCTTCTCTTCCTTTTAAAAAAGATTTAGAAAATCAATCATCTATGATTGGCAATTTTTAGTAGGAAATTTAAAATAAAGATTTGAAAAATTTGTTGGGAGTAATTTCAGTTGAATCATAATCATTATTCCTCCTTAGGAAGTATGAGAATATTACCATTTTTTATTCAGACCTTTTATATATATTATGCAAAAATGATTTTGAAATGTCTTTATTATTTACTGGACATTTCAAAATAAATTTTGCTTTTTGTAGATATTTACCAATATTTTTAAAATTCTTTATTAATAGAACAAAATCATGTAATATATTAAAATTCGATTTAAAATCTGTGTGGTTATAAAAAAAAAAACTAGATTAAGCTAAAAAAGAAAATGTTATGAATTTTTATTGTTCTATTGGTTAAACATTTATGATTTATCAATAATTATGGTTCATATTCAGCAGATCTTTGTTCGTCATCTTTGCTTTTTTTTTAAGTTCCAATTTTTATACTTTTATAAATTTTGTTGCATTTTTCTTACAGCTGTTGCCTTGAAACATCTATTAAGGCTCTTGAAGAAGATCTTGGTAATTCAAAAACTACGGGATATGGAAACTTAACCCTAAAGGAGTGTGAAGGCTATGCTGAAATTTTGAATGAATCCATTGATAATTGGAATAAACCTAATAATACTTCTGATTTTGTATGTATAATCCCCATTCTTGATGTCATTTAATCCTTACATACTGTAGCATGTTATTCAAATAATTGAATCAAATTATAATGTTTTATAGCAGTTTAGTTTTAAAGATATTCTATTTTAATTATGTATAAATTTTTGATTTTATAACTTATAATAAAAAAAATTATAACCAAAACTATGCCAAATAAACTTTTATTTGGTGTCTAACAAAATTTATAAAGTTACAGGATTCAGATCAATATCAAATTCATTTAGATTATTAATATATATATTTTAAACTGTTTATTTGACTCTTGCATCTACTCTTGCACGTTTCTTTTTCCTTCATTTCAGTAACATGTTACAAGAATTTATTTTAAATTATTTTTTCTTATCAATACTTTAAAGAAAACTTGACTAAAACATTTTATAATAATACTAAAATGTTCTATAATAAAATGTACACTATATTATTGCTTATGCATACAAATAGTGTATTTTGAGCTTGATGTTCATAATGTTTTCATAAATTTCTTTAAATAATCAGAAAATTCAGTTAAAGCTTAATGATATATATGTGGTATCCACCTCTATCTTTGTGTACATTTAGTGGTATAATTGTTAATGAAAAATTTTGTGTTGTGAAGCTGCTTTAGTCATAACACTCTTTATGCTATATCAAGATATTCTAAACAAAATAGAAGAGTTAATGAATGTCTAGAATTCATTGTGAATAAGTCTTAAAAAATGTACTGCATATCATTACTTATGAAATTTTTGTTTTCACAATACACATTAGGCAGTTTAAATATGTAAATATTGGATATAGAATGATAAAAAAAATTGTTGTCATAAACTTTTATTGTTGGAAAAAAGTGGATTTTCTATTTAATTTTTTATTACAGCATTTTATAAAAATCAAATTTCACATTTGTTCAAGGTTCTGCAGTTATCTCATCATAAGATTACAAATATAAACATAATTTTAAAGATCCTTTGAGTTATAAATATTTTGTTGAAAAAGTAAAGACTTTTTTTAATAGTTTTCTGAAAGAAAATCTTATGCCCCATAAACTTCATTTTCACTCTGGGACCAATTAGTCTGTTCAGGACATTGCATGCTCTATCTTCTGAGTTAATTTTGTCAAAATACATGATACAAGATGGTTGTATTTTTTATATTGAATGAAAAGTAAATAAATCTGGAGATAGTTTTTGTAAATTGTTTGAAAATATTCATACTTTAACCTATTATGAATATTTTAAGAGGAATGTATTTCATCTCAGTGTTTTTTTCCATGCATAATTTATCCCTTCAGGTAGCCAATTGGCTTTTTTGGTTTTTAATTTCAGTTTGAAAGGAGATTATTCATGTCTCTGTGCATATTTTCTTAAAATGCCATGTGAAAAATATATTCTTCAAAATTTTAAGATTTGTTTAAATACAAAAGGTTATTGTTTATTCATTTTAGAAACTTCTTTTATACCTAAAAGCTATTAGTTTCAAATAATTGTATGCTTAGAGGGTAAATTTATTGTTATCGTTATATGTAATTTGAACTATGGATGTCAAAATAAAAAAGAGACTCTGTTGCTGTAATTAAGAATATTATAATTTTTATTTCATTACAGAAATAGTCAGGGCAGTAGTTACAACCTTTTATTTATGACTTAATATAATAAAATTATTTTCTGTTCTCTTAAGAAAGCATGTAATTAATTAAATCATATAAAATCCCTTTCGAACTAAGTATATTGCTTTGGAGGGGGGGTGAGGATGTAACAGATTTGCATTAAATTTAACAAATTTATGATATTACTAATTCAATAAGTTATTTTAAATGTAATGCCTTTTTTTTTTTACGAGTTTGACAAATTTTTCCTCTTTTAAGGCAAGTAATGACTGGAATGATTGGGTTCATAATGGAGAAACTGATTATCTTGAAAACAATCCTAAAGCAACAAAAGAAATTACAACACTACCTGTTTTATCAACTGTAACTCCAGAAGCTGAAGCCTTGCGTGGTAAGGCTGTTGAACACTATCTAATGCAACAAAAGTGTATACAGAAATCTAGTAATTATTATCAGCGTGGTATGAAACCTGTTGCTTCTTTCTATGCTCAGGATGTAAGTACAAAAATGTTCATTTCCTTAATGTAATGATTATTTATAAATATTGTTTTAGCTTAATTATGCTCTTTTATATCTGGAATTTATCTTAACCATTATCAGTATATAAATCTTCTTTTATAGAGGAAAACTTTTGAATAATTGGTATTACTTTTGGAAGTGTTTGTTATTTGCATTTTTGTATGCAAATTGTTTGAAGTGAATATCAAAAAGTTTTTTAGCTTACTTAATTTATAAATATTCTAAATGTTTTTAAAAATTTTCACAAGTTCATAGTTTATTTTGATAATTTCAGTGATCAGAATTATATGAAATATTATCAGTGAATTTTAGTATCAGATTTATCAATAAAATCCATAACATATTTTAATATTAATTTTTTTTTAGAAAAAGGATGATGAGTTGTATATACATTAGAATATCTTTTTTCATTATTATTCTTTTGTTAATACAGTAAAGGAAGCCATTTATATTCAAGATTCCCCAAATTTTTAGCAAAAATTATTGACTTTCTTTTTTATTGTTAACTTTTCCAAAAATGTGTCAGATGTGTAGGTTTAGTTTTCCTTTAAATTAGTATTACTTTTAATGAAAAATATATTAAAATCTAGAGAGGGAATATAAGATTTTTTTTTTACTTCATTGTGATTAAAGAAAACGCATAATAATAAGATAAAGAATAAAGCATAGTAAGAAAATCACTTTATTTTCTTAAAAGCATTCATTCCTGAAGAGACTGATAACAAGAACTTACAAATAATGTAATGCATTAACTTATTTAGATGTAATTGTGTGTCACTATGCATATGAATTAAGCTTCTCAAGGAATATATCCAATTATTGCTTGCTGTTTTTATATCAAATGTTATTTATTAGTGGAAATATATAAATTCTTCCCATTATGGCTATCCATTTTTTTTTTTTTTTTTTGTCAAAGACTATTCTAAAATAATTTCCAAAGTAAATTGTCCATCAAATTTTGTTACCAATTTGGTGTTTGTCCTAATTAAATTTTTGCTTTTTATGAACTTAGAATATTGAAATTAAGTTATATTTATTAATTAAATATTTTTGAATTTTTATTGTTACGTAAAGGCTTGCTCATCTATTCTGAATTATATATTTATTGTTCTTTTGAAGGCTAATAATTGTTTATATATTTATTTTTGTAGGCTAGTGAACATCGCCGCAAATTTAAAGAAGCAAACAAAGCTGCGTCTGAATTAATCGCTGAACAGAGGTGATCACTTTTTTTTTCTCTCTTACTAACATTGCTATAAATTGTACTTTTTCAAAGAGTTGTCCCTCTTCTATACCTTTCAAGAAACCAGAGGATTCGTAGTATTAATTATGAGGTAATGTAAGTCAAAATGCACCATTTGCATTAATTACCACTAAAACTTAATCTTAGAGATGGAAAAAAACTATTGTAGATGATCAGAAACATTGAATACAGAAATGTAAATATGGGGTAATATTGTATCTTTTTAAAATGGCCTTATAACAAAACAACTAGTTTTTGTAATTATTACTCAGTCTTGTTTATAGTATTAATACATTATGTACAAGTCAATAAGTGTTTCAGATTTTACGAATGAAATCAGGCTTATTTCTATGGATTGTTAGTGATGTAAAATAGAAATGATTGCCCAACATTAGCGATGCCAAGAATTTTAAACACTTCTGATATGATGAAGAACCCTTTATTACAAAGTTATGTTTGATTTTCTAGAATTTAATTTATTGTGCTGTTTTAACAGTATAAGAGTGGGATTTACTCTCTAATTTGCCATGCCATACATCAAATAATGGTGGTAATAACAGTTATGGATAAAGTGCTATTATTTAATGTTTATCATGTTCCAGAGAAGTGTTTTTCTTGCAAATGGCTTAACACTAGACAGCAAGTCTCATTAAATAAAAAGATAATTAGTTTTCTTTAACCTATCTATGAAACAAGTTATTTGTGTTAAGATCATTTCTATTGTTGATAATTCACCCTTAATGATCATTGAATGTTAATCAGATATTGTGGTAGTTTCATTTATATATTTTTTAAGTCCAATTTCCTAGTCAGTTATCTATATCTAAGTGTTTTGAATCAGTTTTTGCTATTGATTGTTGATGTGGAGATGAGGTTGAAGATTGTGGAGTAGTTTTATAACAAGTATATAAAAAATCTCATGTCACGGTGTTTGTGTTCGTACACCTCCAAAACGGTTCGACCGATTTTTATGAAAATTTTTTATGTGTATTAGGTAGGTATGAGAATAGGTTGTAAAGTATATTTCATAAAGCTAGGTAATTAGGGTGTCCCTATTCATGTTCAACATATGCTGATGAGATCAACCCTTGCTTGAAATCATTGCCAATGTGGCGTAATGTTGAAAAAGTCTAGCTAAAAATAAACATGCGCTTCCAAATGCTACAAGATTCATCTGCTGACACATTCTCTGACCAATTGTTAGATATTGGTGATGGAAAAGTTGCTGTCTATGAAAATACTGGGTGCATAAAATTGCCCACTAATTTCTGCACTGTCGTTGATTCGCAAAAGGCTTACATTGACCGCATATTTCCCGATGTACGCACAGAATACATAAATCATGCGTGGCTGGCAGAAAGAGCCATTTTGGCAGCAAAAAATGTGAACGTCGATGATTTAAACTTCAAGATACAGCAGTCGTTGCCAGGCAACTTGGTATCATACAAATTGACCGATATAGTTTGCGACGCTAGCGAAGGTGTAAATTATCCAGCAGAGTTTTTGAACTCACTGGATTTGCCAGGCATGTCACCACATATTCTACGATTGAAAGTTGGATCTCCAGTGATTTTACTTCAGAATTTGAACCCACCATGGCTGTGCAATGACAAGCGATTGATCATTAAAAAATTGATGAAAAACGTTATCGAAGCCACCATTTTGAATGGCAAATTCCGAGTCGAAAATGTTTTACTGCCACGAATTTCAATAATTCTCACAGACGTGCCAATCGAATTCAAACGCGTTCGATTTCCTATTAGATTTGCAGTGACAATCAATAAGTCGCAAGGCCAAACGATGTCAGTTTGCGACTTAGATTGAGGCACACCATGTTGTTCACACGGACATTTATACGTGGCATGTTCTCGCGTGGACAAACCATCGAGCTTATTTGTGTTGGCTAAAGACGGACTGAGAAAAAATATCGTGCACTCAATTGCTCTTTGAAATGAATATTGATTTTGTTTATTTCATTTTTATACTTGAGGACAAAAAATATATTAATTTTTCACTTTGCGTTTAACTTTTAAAAGATTAAACAATGTATATGTTCGTTGCGTTAATGAAATACATTGTATTGAGAAAACGAATGGTTGGTGTTTTTTTTTTATCGGCGATCATCGTCTAAATCATCGTTTTATCGCGATCATCGTTGATTTAAAAGTTTTTCATTTTAATGTAACTTTTTACCCTTTTTATATTATTTTCTCTTGGTTTTTGCATAAAGATATGAAAAATCAGATTTAACAACTTCCTTGATAATTTCCATCAAAAGAATTTTTGCACAATTTTTATGGCTCTTCTATAATTTCTTGAAAGTTTCACTGAAATATTTCTCACTGTTGGAACAGTGGATGATTCAAGAATCGTGATTTTTTTTAAAACTGTTTTATTGCATGATGTTTTTTGTTTACACATTCTGTTTATTTTAATATCTGAGGTACATGCAATGCTTAAATAATAATTTATAATAACTATATGGAAGACTAGACTAATGCATGAGCTTAAAAACAGTCCATAAATTGGTTTTTATATGAAAAGAAAAATATGAATAACTTTTGAGGAAGAAAAAGTCTATGATAACTCTTCCAATAATTTTTTTATCTGGGAAAAAAAAAGGCATTTTGTAATGCAATTTTCTTTATTTTCAAAAGACTGTGAAGAATAAATTGACTTGGCCATTACTGTTTTATATAACTTGATTAAAAATGATGATCCATAATTTAAAAAGCTTTTGTCTATTTTACCATTACAATTTCATAAATTTGGAAAAAGGGGAAGAATGCACCAACATAATTTTTATACTTATTTATTTGGTATTAATATTTATGCTAATTGGATGTTTAAACACTTTTGGGGAATATATAATATTATTATAAAATTTTGCATAATTTGTCTCAATTATAGTGAATTAAACTCTTGATTCTTAAGATTAATACAGTAATATGTGACTGTCTATTCATGAAATATTTTCTTGGTGAAATGGCCAAAATATTTCATTATTATAATTATTGCATTATTTTAAAAGGAATGCTGGTTTGGGTTATTTTACTCTGGATCTGCATGGATTATATGTTCAAGAAGCAATACCAGTATTAGAAAAATTTTTGAGAGAGAGAAAACTGGAAATAAAGCGTAGGCCACAAGGTTCATTGGCAAAATTAACCATTATAACTGGCCAAGGTCTCCACAGTATGAGAGGGCCAAAACTTCGTCCATCTGTTATAGAATATTTGAGACGAACTGGATATTTGTAAGTGTTGATTAGATTATGTTTTTATTTTTTGAAATTTTTATGGATGATTTATATTTATTCACTCACTGCAAATACTTAATGTTATCATTCTGTCATATTTAGTTTATTATTGAACTATTATACTCTTAACTCTCCCGCCCCCACCCCCACCCCCCAAAAAATTGAAACCTGATCAGTTATGCAATATTACATAATATTATTCCAAATATTTTAATTTGGGAAATGGAGAATAAAATTCAATGATGCAATTTTAAAGAATTATCAGTTAGTTACAAGCATTTTGTAGTGACAGTTCATCAATGCAGAATAAACAATTGCTGCAAAGAATGCATTCTAAAAATTACCAATTAACTTAAATGCAAGTAAAAAGTTTAATTCAAAATATCATTTGAAATGTTTTACAATATTAGATTGTTATTACATTTTGCTTACGTCTAAATAATGGATGTAAATGATTATATATATGAATATGGTATATATGAAATCACTCTATCATCAACATTTGTTTAGAAATATATATACACAGTTTAAATAATTATGTGTTGACATTTTAGTAGCAGTGGAAGGCAACAAGAATCAACAGTTTATTGCTCAAGATCTGAGCATATAGCATATAGACCTTGAGAAAATTTCATATCATCCTATCTCCATTTATGGGATATTGTGCAGTTAGATTAAAGCTACTCATATCTCTTAATTCAGTCTTATTATGGCAACATCTAAATGCCTCTCCTGATTTACATGGCATGTATCAGTATTTATACAGGCTTGAATTGGCAGATTTACATTACAGCTGTGGTTATCAAATAGACAATATTAAATACAATTCCATTGAAAACTGAGGACTAGATGCCAGGTGATGTTATTGGTTTTGTTTATTTTTCTACATATAAGAAAAAACGTTTCTAGTTTGCAACAAGAATGAGAGATACAAATGTGATTTTAAAAATAACATGAAATTATGTTCTAGCTTATTTGAAAAATGCCACTAACAGGTTGTATTAAAGTAGCAGCAGCAGAATCTAAGTGAATTTTTCACAAGAATTGAAATTTCTCAGAACAAAAATTTTCTTAATCAGACTTCGGATACAAATTAAATCTTTTTTAATAATTTCTTTAGTTCCATAAAATTATCAAAATTTCAGTACAGAAAAATTTAGAAAATGCTGCCAAAACTGGAAAAATATATTTCTGAAATAAAAACTAAAGAGCAGTTGTTTTCATTATTATTATGATTGTTAAAGATTTAAATAAATGTTTAAGAATTAAAGAAGGAGAAGTGAATAATAAATTGAAACATTGTAACTTTTTAATATAAAACTTTGATTAGTAATAATTGTATTGCTATGTTGACTTATAAGGTAAAATAAAGAGATATTCTACATAAATGTCTTCATCTTTCCTTTTGGCATGACTAGGATCTAACATGGGAAACTATGATTGGGTTAGTAAATGACAAATAGCCCTACTGGTGTGCCTTTCTTATCATATGATCATGGTTCATAATTGTCTAATTTAGCATAAAATAACTACTGTTACTTGAAACTAGATTTTAAAAAAACCAATTAATTAATGGATATCAATTTCTTTTCAATTTTGTGTGTGTCAGGTTTTAAAATACATGCTATAATTAATTATATTAAACTTCAAAGAATTACAGTAATTTTTATAAGCTCTAATGTTATAAGAATGCATAATTGCATTTAACTGTAGAGTTTTTGTGAATTTCATTATAAGATTGAAAAATATTGTTTAAATTCTCAGTTTTTTTTAAAATTTTTATTAACGAAGTCAATGTAAATATTAAATCGTAAGAAAAGTAATTTTATAAATTTTATCATGATATAGAAAGTTATTTATTTGTCCAAAATTTTTTCAGATGTTGTTATTGGGGAAGTTTTTTTCCCCCAAGTAGATAAAGAAAATTAAAATGCGGCAAGAATTGTAGAATGCATCCCCCCCTCCAGTGTATGCTTGTTTAAAATTAGATAACTCCAGCTATAATTTTTAAGCACAGAAGGGCGCACAAATGCAGTTATTTGCAATTAACTTTTTGTAAATGCTCAAGGGAAATATATAATAAATATAATTATTAAAATTGAGCTGAATAAAATAACAAATAAAATTTTAATAAAATAATGAATAATGCATTAAATTTATTTATGATATGCAATGAAGATTCTCTTTAAATTTAATATTTAAATATTTCATAAATATTCCTCACTGTATGTGATAAACTATATAAAATCAACATCTGCTCCAGCATAGTATTATTTGAAATCGAAATCAAAATATTTAGATTCATAGTGAGGTTATAACACATGTGTAGAACAAACTTATTTTACTGTAGGATCTACAAAGTTGAATTTAGTATTATAAGTTAAAAGTACATGTATGGACCTGCACATTTTAAACTTTAAGATAAGAATTTAATTGATTTTCTTCTTCTTGGCATCTAATATACATCTTTTTATTTTTAGCTATTCAGAAATTCATGTTGGTGTGCTAGAAGTTTATTTAAATTCTGATGGTTGTAGTAGTGCATCTAGACATGTACCAAAAGATGTAGGTTATGATATAGACTAATTTGTTTTGGCTATAGATTTTATTTTAATCTGTGTTTGACTTTTAAATAATTGTTCCTTACTCTGAACAGAAACTTCTGTGTCTTTATTTATACTCTTTTGAATTCATATATTTAACTATTGTTCTAACTTTTAATTTCACTTAAAAAACAAAAATTGCTTTAAAAATGTTTGAATGTTAGAAGTTTCTGGTTTTTGTGTTGATACCTTTAAGGATTTAACGAAACCTTTATGCTCTTAATACTTTATTTGCATGCTTTAATTTGAATACATTTTAAAGAATTAAAGCTATGTTTTTAAAATTTATTGTTGATGTATTTTTATATTTTTGTATCTATATGACATTGAAAATTTATTTTAATTTCTCAGAAGTATTGAATGTTGGAAAGGAATTCTTAGATGTTCATATAATTAAGTAAATGTTTAAGAGACAGTGAATTTCCTTTCTTATTAATTTAAGTGTTACAATGAAACTTGTTTCCAAATGTTTATAAAGCTCTAATAATTTTGATACTTTATGTTGTTATTAATGTTTTAGGTATTTTATAATAGTTAATAATTTATACAAACTTAAATTCAAATTTTTAAAAACCAAAGAAATCAAACAAATTTTTCAGTTTCTGAGAAATTTTATAAATTTCCTTTTTATAGCTTACTACTCAATGTGTTGCATTGGATACTTTGTATTTTGGAACAATTTACACAAAAATTATCGAATTTTGTTTTGGAATAAATATATAATAGTGCTTTTACATTGCTTTTGTTAATTTCTTTGTTGTTTACAATAGCAATGCACTTATATATATATATATATATATATATATATATATATATATATATATATATATATATATATATATATATATATAATACTATCGAGCTTTTCTTGGTTTAACTTTTGTAAACAAGATAGAAGTACTTATTTAAAATTTTTGAATTTCAAATTAAAATGATTTTTAAATTTTTGAATTGTTTTGAAATAATAAGTGCCTTACATTAATACAAAAATCTTTCCAATTTATTGATTTGAAATAGTTTGAGAGAACCTATATATATCTTGTAAATTTCATGAAGGAAACTGGTCTTTCATCCTCAAGCATCATATCTGTTGAAAAACAGAAAATAATTGCATACTTTCCATTTTTAATTTTATTTATAACTGGAAAATTTGCTATATAAATGAATTATTGACATTATCTCGGATATGATTGTTGCGGATTAACTAACAAAAGTTTTAGCAGAAAATTTCATGCACATTGGCAAAGTGCATAAAAAATAAGATGCATATTTATTATTTGTAGCGCACTTTTGGTGTAAATAAAATTAAAAGCTTTCTTCCTTGCAGGGGAGGATTTTCTCTATCTGCAATGTTCATGAATATTCAGATCAAAAGAATCCCTAAAATTCATTTTTAATGTTTTCAACAATCTAACACAAAAAAAAGCAAATAAAATATGAAGTTTATGAACCCACAACTAATTTTTATTTGTTATTACTTTTATTTGCACATTACTGAAATTGGATTGAAACAAATGGCATTCTACTAACAAAAAAAAAAAAAAAAAAAAAAAAAAAAAAATTGCTAAATACAAAGAATATATTAGCAATAAACTTAAACTTGATCCATGAAGAGAAAATATAATGAATCTGCATTACTATTAATTATTCAGGCTTAGGTTTATTCATGTACAAATAAATAAATCATTTTAATCATTACAAAAAAAAACAAAAAAAACCTCCGAATTGATTGATGTCAAAACAAAGAGGTTTGTGCATCTGATAAATATGTCGATAAAAGCATGGATTATTTTTTTGAAAGATTCCACTCAGCCTTACAGGCGGCATTACACTTATAACTGTTTTTTTTAAAACTAAATGTTAAAATTTTTTTAAACTGTAAATTAAAAAAATTTTAAATTTTTTTAATTTAAAAAAATTTATGTTTGAAATATAGGTAATTAAAAAAGTAATAGTAAATGTATATATTTTTTAAATTTTTGCAAAACATAGTTTGTTTTGTTAATTTGATTTAATCTTTTTCTTTTACTTTTGCAAATTTTTTAGGTAAGTAAAAAAAGTTGTAGGAAAAAAAATTGGTTAAATGAAGGAAAATAGAATTTTGTGTAAGTATTTAGGTAAACATCAAGCCTAGAGATTTTTTTTCTCCATATTTTCTCTCATTTCTTCAAATGATTTTAAAAAAATTTTAAATTTTGTTCCTTTTTTTTAAATTTTATTTAATTTAAATATAAAAGTAGTAATCCATCTGCTCAAACTTTACTTTTTCTTTGTCTTAAAATGATTTCAAAATTAAATAATATTAAATAGTTTTTTTATTTTGCAGGCATTCAAAGTAATTTTTAATCATGATTTTATCCTGTATGTCATTTCTTAAGTAGTAATTTTACAATGCAAGAAATGGAATCTCCCCCCCCCCCAGGACAAAAAAATGAGGCATGATTTATTGATTGAAATGTCAGGTTTCTTCTTTTAACTTTATCATTGTTATTAAAATAGCATCCATGTTTTATTATTTTTCTTTGTTTTATTCTGTTTCATTGTATAGTTTTCTTTTGCATTGAATGTACAAATATTTACTTCTTGTAAAGTGTTTCTCAAATGATCTTTTTTAAAAAAAATAATTAAACATGAATAATGTATCATTATGTATATTTCAAATAATTTTGTATGAAAAAGTAAAATTGAATTTTCAGTGAAGTTTATTTGAATAATTATCTTCATTTTCTATAAAAAACAAAAAGCTCTCAGTCCCTTCTCTTTTTTTCCCACATCGATTCTATTTTTAGTAAATTCTGCACTATAAATGTTAAGTTTGAGTGGTATTTGTGTTGTTTTAACTCATGATTGTATCTGTGTTACTTTTTCTCTCTGTTGGTTTCAGTTTTATGGAAGAAATTTAAAATGTTTTGTAATACATTTTAATTGATCTTTGAAATAAGCATGCTCTTTTTGTATGTATTTTACTGTTGATTGAAAACATCTGTTTATATAAAGAAAGGCGTTTATTATGTGTGGGTAAAAGAAGTGTTGTCAAATGAATGAATTAAGGTTAGAATTACATATTCGTTTTACAATATTGTATCCGTCCACTTGACCTGGCTAAAGTGCCTTAAGCAATGCTTTACGCTGTACAGCTTCTATTTTAATTTCTGACTTTTTATTGGTTTATTCTACTTAGACTACTTAATGGCTCTATGTTCTATTATCCATTTCATGTGCTAATATGTTATCTGTTATCTTAGTTGTCTACATTTTAATAACAGGACTATATATAATGGGTAACAAGAATTGTTTGTTATGTGCAAATTGATCACAAATTTTGATTTATGTCATAAGATTGAAAAGTATGCTCTTGTTTATTGACTTATTTTTTAATGCCTATTCTATTTTTGTATGCTAAAGTAAATTCCACAGCTTTTTAGAATCTATAATATGCATCTATGACAGATATTAATAATATAAACTGAAGTGGTTTGATATACTTAAAAGTCTATGGCTTTGGAAGTCTTGGTAATCAACGAAAAACGTCAGATATGTACTTTCATGCTTTAAGTTACCCTCGAAGCAGGCATTTTTATCAAATGATTTTAGGTCTTGGTTATGAGGTTTTAAAAAATGATAAACTATATATATATATATATTGTTTAAGCTTTGATTTCTTAAGAAAATAGTTGCAAATTGTTAATTGAAAATTGTTGTTTCTTAAATTAATCTATTTTAATGATTAATGTGATTTTAATCACAAAATAATCATAGTTAAATTGTAAATTTATCTAGGATTTGCCAAGCTTATTTTTAATAGTATAATTTGTATTGGAATATTTTTAAATCGTACTTTTTTGTATGATTTTTATAAAAATTTAAACTTTATTTTAAAATATGTCAGTTTTAAATAGCCAATACAATGTCAAATGTGTCAATTTGATTCTAGTTAGTACTAAATGCATGCCGCATATAAGACAAAAATCATTTTAAAATGTGTGCCATTGTTTTGGATGGAAGGCGTACTTTTTTTTGTGGCAAAAAAAATCCCACCCTCTACAGTTTTACGAAAGTACATATTTGTAGATAGATGGATATGTGCTTTCATTGTGATTTTCATATATAAAATTTAGTGCTTTTGCTGATTTGCCTTATTTACAGCAAAGTTTATTATTTCAAAAATGCAGACATATTTGGAAGCTTATTATAGATTTAAAGCTGTGAACTCTGTATAACTTAATTTTCTATGAAGTATATTAGAGTCCAAATTATCTGAGCGAATTTAAATTAGTTGGATAAGAGGGGGGGGGGGGAATCAGATGTAAAAGGGACATAGGTAGGAAACTAAAATTGGTTGATTTGTACATGATAAAAATAATCTAAGATAAGTTGAAAACTTATAACACAATCAATAATAATAAGTAATGAAATACAAAATATTTTTATATTAATATTCCAAAAAGGCCATATTCTCTAATAAAGATGTTATCCTCCAGATAAAATTGTGGATCATGATTGCTACAATATTATTTATAATAGCTCAGATAAATTAGATTCTACTATACTACTTTTCTGCAAAAAAGTTATTAAATAAGCAGATTTTTGAACTTGCACTTAAAAAAGGGGGGGGGGGTAAAAAAACCCACCATAATGCTGATTGTAAGAAAATTACACAATAATACTTTTAAATAAAAATATATTGTAATAGAACAAATTTTCAAAAATTTTAGCATATGATGCTCAGATATTTTAAAAAAAATATTTTGCATATATCAGATGTTTGTTCATAAATTGAAAATGGTTGTGAAGTTATTTAATAATTGTATTATTAAAAAGAAACAAATGATTTTAAATATTTCATATATTTTATTGTAAACTGTTTTTGATTCATTTTCTTAACATTAATGTTAAAACATTTGTACATAGTTTTAGCCACAAAGCATACATTTCATAAAAATGATTTTAATTTTTTTATACTTTTATCCATATTGCTTTTAAATGAATTGATGTTCAAATATGATATCATTTAAGATGCATTTTATGCCTACTTGTTTCTTGTTTTAACAATAAAATAATACATAGAAGATTTTTAAGATTCACTTTTATATATTGTTAGAATAGGAAATAAGCCAATGGGATTTTGGAGAAAATATAGTGATCAAACTTGCATGTGTAAATAATATTTTATTCAATTTTATCGCATTTTTCACTTTTTATTATTTGATGTCATATTTTTTCTTTTCACTAAAATTTCTTGTAATTTTTTTTTTTTTTTTCTGATGCAATCTAAAATTATCCTTATATGCTTTGACTTTGCTTTGTAATTTCATATCACGTAGTATTGATGACAGTGAAAACTCAAATTGGCAGTATATAAACTTCCAAGCCTTTTACAACATACACTTGTTTCTACAACTTTTAAAGCTGTAGTGTTAGCAGTATTTTAATTTTTAATACACATTTTTATCATTTAAATTTTAATGTATGTAATTTTATGCATGATTAATGTATGTTAAAACTAAATTCTGTTTTGCGATAGCCTTTATTTTTAAATATATAAAATGCATATTCAGGATTATTTTATTTGGCACTAGCATCGCTTGGATGAAAATGTTTTCATTTTAACTTGATAATATATTAACTTTAAACTAGTATTATCCTTCTGTTCAGTAGTTTTTCAAAAAAGCTGCAGATTGCACCAAAGCATTTTTAAACATTTGTCATTCATAAGTTAGAAATGATTTTTAAAGGGAAATATAAAATTTAACTAAACATTGCAAGTGGCAATTTGGAAGGAAAAAAAATAAAATAGTACAATATATCTATTATATTCTCATTGAATAAAAATGGTATCATTAAAGATAAAAAAAAAAATTTCTATTCATGGAACAATAGCTTTAAATTAATAAAAATATTAGTTCATTGTCAAAAAATCTTTTTTTGCATTTAAAAATATTAATGAGCCCAATTTTAAAATATCTGTTCTTTTGTTTTGATTTCTGTTGATTATATCGTGTATATGAATTTTTTTCTATTTATATTGATTTTATTATACCCATGTCTTTAACTTTCATATTCTGTCAAATTGAGACGTCACTGATTATAGTTTATTTGAATTTACTCAAAATCCAAAGTAAATCATATTACTTTTTTTAACTTTAAAAAACACACACGTTTTCTGTAAATTTTTCATTTTTTTATTATGATTATTATTTTTTGAATATCAAACTTATTTTATCAACTCAAGTACAAGATTTTGACTTTTAGGAATACTCATTTTATGAACCTAGAGCTGAAAAGGAGAGTTATGGTGGTTAAACAATTGATTTTCTACTGAAATTGTCAAAATATACATACATTATTATTGAAAGTTTCTCTGAAGGAGAAATAAGATTATTTTTGAGTGATAAAATCAGTGAAAACACCAGATTACACAAAACTATTTTTCAGCTCCTGATAACCTCATGAAGAGTCATTTTTTGGTTCCTAGTTCCGTTGATGAATACTGAATAAATATTAGGTATGATTTGTAATTTTGAAGTATTGGTTTGAATTTTGATAAGAAATGTATGCATGTGCTATATGACATATCCAAGTGAATGAAAAAAAATATGAATTTATATAACTTGGATGAATATAAATTTGCATTTTCTCTTTCTTTTGTAACTTTTGTTCCACTTCCTAAAACATTTGATAAAAATTTTAGGACTTAAATTATTGTTTTCATGTTATCTTTATTTTGTTCTTTAGTAAATAATAATGCTTATTAATAAAACTCTTATTAAAATTTTTAAATAATATTATGGAAATATCTGTCAATTTTATGTCATATTGATTTAGAAAAAATACTCATTAAAGTTAGAGAGTTAAAAAAAATTAAGTGAAAAACTACATATATTGTCTATATTTATATGCATGGATTTTATCAAATGTAGACATTTATATTAAGATTTTATATAGGCAGAACAACTACAAGCAGGAAAGTTTTTAACATTGTTATATGTATTCATCTATTTATTATTCAAAACTATTTTATTTTAGACTAAAATTTTATTTTTAAAATAAGTAAAATTCCTCTTGAACAATTTTAACTGTAATGGTAGATGAAGCTAAGTTTGTAACAGTACTTTTATATTCTAAGAAAAAAAAAGAAAGAGAATCAGTGCTTTTTTTTTATTTATTTGTGATATATAGATAAGGGAAGAGAGATAATACTTTTTAATCTGGCCAATTGTAGTCTGTTTAATGTAAATAAAATATTTGTAATATAAGAAGCTGTACAAAATAAAAATTTTATTTTAATGTGAATTTGTTCTTTGTTCTTGAAATTTTGCCATTAACATTTATAAAACTTGTAAATAGAATTTCATTTTGAAAAAAGAAAAATGAATCTTGAGTTTTTCATTTATCTCTCACAGAATAAAGTTTTCTCTGTTTCTCATTATGAAAAATTGATATTTATTTTCCTTGTTTTAATATTTTACAAGTACTTCAAAGATAGTTCCTGATTAACCATTCTTGTCTCGCTACTTTATTATGAGGAAGTCAATTTTGTTTGCTAGTTGTTACAAAAATGAATCTGTGGTTCATCTTTTGAAACTTTCACAGATGCTACCTAATAAAAGTATTATTTCCCTCGGCATCATAAAATTGTGAAATTTGGACATCATGAGTACTCAGTTTTTATTTTCAATGTGCCACTCATGAGTACTTTATGCTATATAATGTAATGTAATGAAGAAAACCAAGTATACATTTTGAACATCCTTTCTCCTCTGATCAAAATCATTGTAAAAACAAGATCAGGTATCAAATTTCATTTATCTCAATCATTGCATTTTTGAATTATTGTGTTTATATTCATGTAAAAGAACAGCGATAGTTGGTAACCCATGCTGATTTGGTTCAATATTTCATATAAATCTAATCTGTTAAAGTTGTGTTCAAAATTTCATTTATCTGAGTTGTTTTTTTGAGTAATCTTTTTTACAGACATGTGGAAGTACAGGTAGACATATAACCCCTTGACGGATTTTGTTCCAAATTTGATACATATCAACACTTTAGATGTTAAATATGTGTATCAAATTTTATCTATATAGTTCTTTAACTTATAATCCAATAGATAGACTTCTTCTGAATGTGTTTCGTTCAAAATTTCATAGAAATGTATCAATTTGATATCATGTCCATATACTCAATTCCATCTATCTAGTTAAAAGCGATTTTTACTTTTATTCACAAACTGTCGGGTAGGCATAACTCCCAAAATGTGTTTTTCGTACTCAGTGAAATCTGAAATGTGTTGATTCGTCAAAATCTAAAGTTTACATTTTTTGACAATTACAATATTTTCTGTTTTTATATTTCGTATATGAAAAAATTAAAATGACTCCAATAAGAAAGCAAAACTTCCAACTAACATTAGCTTGAAGCTTTAGACCCATCTTTGATGACTAGTTTACTTGCATAGGAATTTCATATCAATGAAATACTTTTCAGAATTTCTTAAGATTTCAAATTGGGATAAGCATTTAACCTATATTATTTCAGGAGCTTTCTACCAGTTTTGTTCATTTATGTGCCTAATTTTACAGATCAGCGATTTCTGTCAAAAATAAAGCTGTAATATAAGAGGAGAATTGATTCAAAACTAATGCAACTGCCTTTTAGTGAAGTATCAAACAGGCTCATAAAAATGACGTGTCTTTATCAGACAGTTTTACTAATTTTGTTAGGAATCTATAATAAAAATTTACAATAAGAAAGCAAATTGTCTTGTTGAAAAAGTCATTACTTAATTTATAAATGAAATTAAATATAAGGGGGAAAACAAGTTAATTTTTTAGATCTAATAGCTATCGTGTGTGGTTCCAATAGAACACGTGTCAATGGCCTAACTAGAGTGGGACAAGCTGAACACGTTTTTTGATGACAAAATTAAGGAATCGAATATATATATATGATCATATTGATCTGTGTAGAAAAGATATATAATTATTCCACCAGAAGTTGTGGAATTTTTTACGGTATGTTTGAAGATAAAACATTTATAAAGGCCATTTTCATCTTGATTCATTATTGGTTTTGAAGCAATATAATAGCAGAAAGCAATATTTTCTTTTATTTTTTTTATATCGCTAAGGAAACCATTTCAAGTTTCTATCAAGAAAAAAAGTAATGCATATAATCTTTTTTTTTTTTTTTTTTTTCCTATTATAATTCGGGTTTCTAGGTTTTTACAGTGGCGTGAGTTATTTATATGCAATTTATTCGTAAATTTTTTTCAAGTACTATGATTTTGTTTTAAATTTTTAATGTGTCAAAATACAACTCTTTTAGTCATTTTTATGTAGTTGAAATGATAAAATTCTGTGCTGTGTAATGAACAAGCCCGCTGATCTGTCAGCGATTTAAATAGAGCGAACGTCTCTTGTTTTTTCCGTAGGGCCAAGAGTACGTCTTAGCTACTCACGCATCACATTCGCTTGCACAACCCCTTTTTAGAGGGGGGCACATTCACAGATGAAGAACAACCATGCCAAACCGGGACTCGAACCCAGGTCACGGGGAAGACGCGCTACCGCTATGCCAGGACGCCAGCAATAAAATTTTACATAAGTTTGACAAAATTTCATTAGAAACTTTAAAAAAGAAATTTTTATGTAATATCATTTGTAAATATTTTTGTAACTGTGCTTATAATTCTTCTTTAATGAAAAAGAAATTCCTTCATAAATCATATTAAATCTCATTGGGATCTCAATAAATTAAGTTGAATAAGTAAATGTGATTGTCTGATTATAGGTCAAGCAGTTGTCTTGTAAAGCACCAAGAACGATCAGATTTGGCAGTATTTTACTTTACGGAAGGAAAATGTGCACTTAGATGCAATAGTTTTGGAATTTTAAAAAAAGGTAAAATAGCGGCGATAATTTCCGAAAATTTTAGTCCATAAAAATAATTATACAAAAAAAACTGCCTTTTCAATGATATAAATTGAATTAATATGTGATTGTTTCTTCTTATTTTAACAATTCTGTTATTGTGGCACTGAGATTTGGAATGGGGTTGACAAATCAGGTATCATCCTGATTATCTGATGGTAGTTCAAAATTAAGAGGTCCATCTCAAAACAGCCTTAGTGTGACTTCAAAACGGGGCATTGATGTAACTAAACAAAATCTAAACAAATTTTTAAATCTTCTAATTTTAACAAATATTTACATATGATTTGCGACGTGCAGCATTTTCCATTGTTGCAGGAATTTATCTGTTTGGTTGTTTAATCAAATTTTTAAAGATGTTTGTTATTTGAAAGATTAATTTATCTTCGATAATTTTAGGCAGGAATTTTATTTCACACCTGAGCAATGAAAAGGAAATCAGTGATTTTATAGGTTACTGGTATTAATTTGGGGATCCTCACCCCCCCCCCCCCCTGCGATTTTAAAGTATTATTTTAGATTTGTCACATAATTTGTGTCGTCTATGTCATACTTTTTTCACATTTAAAAATAATTTATCAAAAAGTTTGTTAGATATATGTTTAATTATTGCATTAGTTTTATAATTATAAAATTCTTTTTAAAAATAATAATGGCTCTTAAACAGAATTATTTAACGATTGCTCAGGTAATTGAAGTCAAATGAAAAATAAATAAATATTTTTATTTAAAAGCCATTCACAATCTCTTGTCTTCTTTGTTAGCATATTAAAAAAGTTAAAAAAAAAAAAAAAGATTAAATAAATTTTATTTGAAATTTAGTGTATCAAAATATTTTTCCTTATCAAGAAAAATTCTTACAAAACTGCATTTCCCAAGAAGTTTCGACATTCAAGAAACTACAAAATTTATACCGTTTTAAAGAATTTTATTAGATTCTTTGCAAACTTTCATTCAAATATCAAGAGTAAAAATGGGTCATTTTTTGTACATAAAATATTAATCAATACTTCGTGAATCATTAAAAATATTTGAAAATCTTTTTCACTTTGTAAGAAATAGATGCAAGAAATAATACGCATCCAAATATTAATATTAAATGCGTAATCTAATAATCTTTAGATGTCTTATTTTTTTATTTCATTTATTATAATATGCAATATTAATAATTTCAATTACAGTAGATTAATTTTGAGAAATATTGAGCATACAAACTTAAATTGCCCTTTTCTATTTACGAAATGGCGAGTTCATTATGCATTCATTATAAAGAGAAATAATTTGTAAAATTAAATAATTACAATCAAACAAAGTATTTACTAAAAATTAAAATTCCAATTTTTCAATCATTTCTTATATTTTGTCAGTGGCATTATATGAGCCAAGCAGTAAAGAGTCTTAGCTTTCTATAAAGTATAGACAAATCTTCACGTTTAAAAGTAATGGCGAGTAATGCAATGGAAAGCATTTTTTTTTTTTTGATAAATATTCCTATACAACAGTGTGGAAAATATTTGATTCAAGAAACGCGGATCAGTAGTATTTGAATGCCAAATAAATGCTGCCGAAATTTTGAAATTTGTGAATGTAGCCATCCATCCCCTTTTAGAAGTAAGTAAAAGAAAAACTACTTTTAGGAATGTGCTGAAATTTCGCATGCCCCTATAAACTGCCATTATGGCAACACATTTAAATAAACTCTAATTTTGAATTTTTTTCGCATATTAAAAATCATATTTCATGATAAATACGAGTGCAAAATATGTAGAATAACTTAAATTTTCATAACAGTTTCAGTCAATAATATATTTTCAAATATGAATGAAAGCTCAAAATTTAATTTTAACATTAGAAAGCGAAAATTTTGTTAGCTCATAATTTCAAAATGAAGAGATCTAGACTATGAAATTCGATTTCCAGGATGATATAGTTTTGATACTTGATGAAAAAAAATTGGCTTTGCCATTGGAAATTTTGAAGTTTGTTCTTTTTTATAGAGGGTATCTTGTGGAAAGTTTTAATTCAAACAACTTTAATTTTTTTCGAATAATATCTTTTTTTATGATAAACAACACCAGAATAAAGCTGGATAGTCCCCCCCCCACACACACACAACTGTACATTCCTTTTTGTTAATCGATTTGATTTGAAAATGGATTGTTTTTCAATACAAACGAATCACCCAATCCTAGCCTTTCACAGTTCCTTGAAAGAGATGTTTTTAAAATTCATCAATGCATACTATTGAAGGAGCCTTATGCATGTTCATTATGTCCAGCTGTAGGTGTGAGATCCAGTTGCATAAGAATTTTAACCAAAAATTGAATTCCAGCAGAATGCTAATTAACTAGAATTACACGTAAATAAAATAAAACTTTATAATCGTTCAAGATTAGTGGTGTATGAATGTGTGTTTCATAATTTACTTATTATCTCACAGGGCTTAAATTAACAGATTACTTAAAAAATTAGAAAGCAATAAAATAAAGAAATAAATCTTTCACTATTCATTTTGTTTGAAAACATTAAAATGTTATGTACATTTCAAAATAAAACCGTACTTCAAAGTAACAACTTGATAGCACAGAAAAGGATGTACCCAGCCATTTCACTGATGAATAAATTCATATTTCTGCGTGTCTTAGTACCACTCTCGCCAATCACAAAAGGCATTAAAAAACCTTCAGATGCATTTTATCTTTGTTGCGATGTCTCATTCTCAAAACAAAAACTATCAAGTGTATTATTATTATTATTGTTTTCATATTACAGTTAAACATACACATTATTCACTAAACAAAGGTATATTTCTATATTTTTGAAAAACATTTTTATTTTAAGATGGCATGAAATAATTTTTGTTCACTGATCATTCTAAAGTTATACCATAAAATCATTCTACCCCTATATCACCTCCTTTCAAGGTTAAATGAATTTTTATTTCTTAAATAGGGCAGTTATTCTTTCTAGCTGCTAAGAAGCATGTGTATCAAAATGTGTTCGATTCCATCAAGGACTATGGCAATATATAAGATTTAAAGAAACAGACGTTTTATATAGAGATATTACTATTTAATACATATGTACATATTTACACAATATACAATGAAATGACATAATTACTTTTACTATTGAATACATACGTACATGTTTACATGCAATAGACAGATACGTACAATATGCACATATTTGACACAATGTACAATCAATACTTATATCGAAAAACTGTGTTTAAGTTTTAAAATGAAAGAGAAAGAAAGGCTAAATCTGTAAAATGAATTCCCAATGACATTAAATGGTCCTATTCGTAATGATGAACCAATGCACCTCAAAGTTCGAATCTTAAAATTTAATGAACAAAACATGATGTATGTTAATTTTTAAAAAAAATGGTTTTTCCCATAGGACTACTTCTTCGGCAACGTCTTGATGTTTCGAAGTTCCGCGGTGTGATAAAATGGTCACAACCGCACCACCACATCATAATTTGGAATATTTATAATTAATTTATTATAATCTGTAAGTTTAGGGTCAAGATTAAAATTAATTGAAACTATTTTAGACAAGAGCATAAAGCTCTAATATCAATGAAATTCGGTATAATTATTAAATTAAAACTTTTATGATGTAATCGTTAATATAAAATAATATTTTGATTATTAAAGGGGAAATAAAACTTGAATTGAATTGCGTTGCATGTGCCTTTTACTATGGGGACTGATTTAACTATTTTGATTAGTTATTAGGACTGCTTCTTCTGATTATGGAAGGGGGTGGGGGCTATTATACCATCAAAGAGAACAAATAATCGTTGTTCAAGAGAAATTTCTTCGTTACTCTGTTGCTAATTCAATAAATTCTATAAAAAAATTTTAAAAAAATGCATTTCTTCCAAAAAAATTATTATTTAAAACTAAAAATTCCTACATTGAACATTTTAATTCTATTAACACTATTTTATACGCATGTACATATTTATACAAAATACCATTATATACATTATTTTTACAAAATTGAAAGACAATTTTAAAAGATCTAATTTAACAAGAAGGAATTTAAAAGTAGCCGAGTAGGAGAAGTTTGGGACAATACATGCAAAAATGAAATAATGATAAAATTTGGATTTCCAACAGCACTGGGTTAACAGATAGTACAATTATACATAATAGAATTTTAAGCATTATAATTATTATTTCATATATATGTATATATTTACAAACGCATATAGACATATTTACACAAATATTTACAAACAATTTGGAAGCTCAGCAGAAAAGCTATACCACAACTGATTATCCCATGCTTGGCGCAAACTCCCAACAGAAAATGAAAAATATCAAAAATACAATTTTTACAATAAAATACTTAAATCAAAAGTTTCATTCAAAAAGGTTATAATGAAAGGAATATAGTATCAAGTTAAAATATTAGGAGCATTTTGCTACGTCATATTAGTATCATATTGAACCTTTTCAGAATTTGATTACAGTCGATACTCTAGGTATGGATTGAAGCTATTGGGAGAAGGCAAGAGAAAACGACAGTTCTTAGTTCCCTCAGGCTAGGTGATAATCATTTTGAATTTATGCACACATCTTTCTTACTTTTATTTAAAAACTTTAGATTATGATGAGGTAGCAAATGAAAACCAAAATCAAGTGATGAATATATCCAATATTTTAGATATTCACTGCAATATCTTGATTGTCACAAAAACATTTGTCCAGCAGGTGGCGTCTTGTGTGCTGCATCACCTCGAGTTATTGTTCATTCTACCGCTTGAAATGTAGCGATTAAGATACATTGATCTTAAATGGATAAGAGAATACTCTAATTTTGTGAAATGTATGCTGAAGGAGAACCAGCTATTCGTGATCGAGTGCAAATGGTCCGTCGAGAACGAGTTGTTTTCAAAATTAAGGTGAGCGATCTTTTCCAATAATTATTCGATGTTGAAACAAGAAAATTAATTCATAATAAATTCAGTAAGAACAAAAAATGGTTTTGAAAGCAGCTTTATGATGAGAATTTAATCGCCTCACAATTATTTGACTCTAAAACCAGCGAGTTATTAAATGACAAAGCTATTATTTAATTCAATGTTTGGAACACGGAAACCAGGAGATTTGATTAAAGAGAATGCAACCGTAGAAGAATCTACAGATGAACTAAGCTTGATGTTTAACCATCAACTAATTTTGAACATTCTTTCATATGTTTCAAACGGTAATGTAAGTGCTCTTTCGAACAAAAAATTACCAATACTATCTGTATCAACATTTAATAATAAAATTGAGATTAAAGGCATGCTTGTCGCAAGAGTTATCGAAAATAAGTCAATTTCAAACGCTATGAAATTACAGTATATTAAAGTCATTATTAGAGACTAAGAGCGAGTCATTATTAGAGATTTATTTTGAGAGTTAAAAAAAAAACAATCTTGTTTTGATATTAATTTTGCTATCGAATGGAAATTTTTTGAAGATAGCTATTAACTTCCCGCGTATGCGTATCCCGCGATTCCCAGTGGGTTGGCAATCAGTCCATTTTCTGTTGCATCCCGCGTTTTAAGCAGTTCAAAGTGTTTATTTTTACGATTACAGATTTTTATTATATTATTATTGTGTAACATATAGTATCAGTTCACTATTTTTGAAAAATATTTAAACTTATTTGCAAACATCATATCTAAATAGTGATTTTAAAGAATTACGCAGTTAGAGGGTTAAGATAAATTGGAATAGTTAAATTCCATATCCAAAGTTTTTTTTTTAATCAAATTAATGCGACTTTGACACTTTAAAAATTTCTTCTGTTTTTGAACGAATGATTGTTATGAAATATTTTAATCCCGAAAGCACATAGCTCCACATATTTTTTCGTTAACTTAATCAAGATTCCGTCATTTGATTTTCAGCCACAAAAAAGAAACGAAAAATTTTAGATTCATTCTATTCCAGTTTATACTATATATGTTTCATATATATATATATATATATATATATATATATATATATATATATATATATATATATATATATGTTTCAAGAGCAGAAGTGGGAAAGAGAGAAAAATAAATTATGCCTCATCTTATGTATATAACATAAGATATTGATAGGAAAAATATTTTTTCACAGTGCTAATTAATACATTATTAAGATTCTGATAGGGATTTCTGACGCATGTCAATCACAAACGAGGGAAACACAGGAATCTTTTAAAAAAGAATGTGCTTGCTGGACATTTTTCTAGCCCTTCACGTGGAGCGTGTCAATTGCCGACCTAAGCATTTTACAAAGCTTCTCTTGAATTAATTAAATAGAAAAAGTGGAATGCGATCAGGAAATAAGAGAATATTTCAGAAGGAAGTTACTATGGGCTAAATTAGGATAAAACCTTGGAAATTAATTAAATTGAAATTAAAGTTTAAAATATCATTACACACACACACACACACACATATATATATATATATATATATATATATATATATATATATATATATATATATATATATATATATATATATATATATATATATATATATATATATATATATATATATATATAATTTAATAAAAAATATTTATGGGAAAAAAAAAGGAAGCCATATTTTTGAAAGCAAGAAGTTCGAAAAACTACGTTTTTTTAAACTATAAAAGCAGTACTACAAAAAAGATCTGAATTAAAATGTTAAAAAAAAACATAAAAACTGTACATAAAATACATATTTCTCTCATATATAATTTCAAATAATAAAAGTCTGTTAATGTAACAAAATAAATGCTTCTTTTCGAAGTACTTGTAGAGTGGTGCCTCCGATTCCAATTGGTAGATATTATCAAAACTATTCTCGGTAGCATGAATTTTTAAATTAAAAATTTGACCAGTTCGATAAACATCGGAAATTTGATAAATATAAAAAGTTAATTAAGCATTAATTAACTTTTCAAGTCAAGACTCATGAACAACGAAATTTAAATAATCATCAGATGATGGGCGAATAGATATTAATTATTATAACACACATATATAATAATAATTATAATTATCATAACTAAAAAACAGTATAATTTAATGTATAGTATATAATGAAACAGCAATGAAGCAATATTTTCAAAAGTATACAAATTTGAAAAATTATATAAATTTTTTAAATTTAATAGCAATATTCTGGAAAAGAAAAATGAAGTGAATAAAGAAAAGATATAGTTCAGAGCTGATTTCGAAATTACAAAGATGAAATTTCGATCTGCATCAAAAGTTTGATGAAATGTAAAATTTATTCATCAAATGGCGAAGAAATCTCCAGATTTAATTTTTCAGATTTTTATTCCTTAATAATTTTTTTCTGTTTTTGTGGTCATTATGTTTTTATCATTGCTATTAAGTCAATAAATAATTTTTTGAAAAAAATTTTAAATTGTTTCAAACAATAAAAATAATATATACATTAAAACTTGCATAACATGATAAATATTGAAATAAAAGAAAAATAAGCTAAACGTAATTTTAAAAAAATGGTGCAATGAAATTGGCTGATATCCTTCAAATTTATTCGATAATAACTATATTTATATGCATGAAATTTTTAACTAAATTTTTCAATGAACAATAAATATTAAAAGCAGATAAAAATTTTATTGACTGAAATAATCTCACATATTTTTAACTAAATATGAAATCCGTATTAAATGTCAATTTAAACTTTTGATATAAATTGGACGGAATTTTGTAATAAGGAACCAAATACCAGCTTATTGAATTTTGGTTTTGTTATTGAGAAATGTGCATTGCTGCAGTTTGCTTTACAAAACTATTTTCGTTGCTCTACAAATTTTACTTAAATTGAAATATTTACTTTTGAATAAAAAATATATTTTGGAAAGATTTTATTGCTTTATTTCATTTACTTATTTTAACACTTGATTTCGAATTGGTTCTTTAAAGGATTATGGAATTAAAATAAGTCTAAGTCTTAGAAGGGCTGTGCAACAGTGTATCACACAATTGTAAAAACTCTGCTAACTATTGCTAAGTGTACAATCGTCAAAAAAGAAAAAAAAAATTGCAGTTATTCTTGAGATATACTTAATTTTGTTTTCTGAAAATTCTGCCCAAAAAGAGCCAACCCCCAGGGTACCATACATTTAATAATTCTCAGCTTCTTAATTATTGCCAGTAAAAAGAAAAAAATTAATTAAGCATTCCTACAACCAATCTGTCTTGCAATCAAGTTTTATATCATCTGAGTGAAAAAAAAAATTATTATTATTTAAAAAGGAAGCAAAATTCATATTAAAATCATCTGCTCCGAAAAAAATTATTATTTAATTAACTGCGATATTATCATTGCCGTTGAAGCTTGGACTTCATGAAGAGTAGATCTATAAATACAAATAAATTTAATACACAGTCCCTAAAAAAGTGAACAATGCAAATCGATTGTTGGAACTTTATACAAATCCGGCACATACTTTATAATTATTGTGAATATTTCGATGAAATTTATTTTTGAGATACACGTACAATTTTTTTAAATTCCGGCATTTTAACATGTCTGCTTTGCTCGCATGCAAAAATTTTACTGTTATAATTTAGAATTTTTTTCTCCCATTCACATTTAAAAATTCCTTAAAATATCAAATAAGCGTCAATTTTGCATTTATTGCATCATTTTATAAAATATGATATTTTTTTTTAAATAAGTAAAAAAAAATATTTTGAGAAATATTTAATAGTTTCCGAGATATAACCGAAAGTTCATAAAATTCATTTAATACTTTGAAGCGTCATTTTTCAAAACCCTATAACTATCGCATTTATCATTATAATAATACCATAACATTTTATTGAAATGTTAATTTTATGACGACAAATAGAAAAAAAAGGATACCCGTAAAGGAAAAATTCGACATAGTAATTAACTATTATGTGAAAATTTAATTAGTGAAAATGTAATAATAAATAAAAAAAATTACATAGGAGTTCTTTTTTCTTTTTGACGACTATACCAATGATAAAAGTTCGGGAAAATATCAGTCAAGATTGAAAAGGGAAATGGATCGTGCAGATCCACTCATCGCGAGCCGTGATTCATCACACATGTTAGTCATATATCTTTTTCTTTTTTCTTTTTTTTCAAAATTTCAGAACTAGGCACATTTCTCCTCTTCATGAGCTGCAAATGAGAAAACATTCATTATTATTAACCCTATCAAAAATAAAATAGAAATTATAACTAAAATAATGTACATTTTAAAAAGATAAAAAAAAATATTAAAAGGAGTAAAAAATTTATAAAAGGAGTAAATTTAAAAATTATTTAGAAGAATAACTTTGTACAAATCGCTTTTTTCTTAGAAAGTCATTATTTGCTCACACCTCATTATTGCTGCTGAATTAATTTTCATGCGATTGTCTAATAATTTATTAATTTCTCAATTGGCACTGTTAGATGTCACTTTTAGTATCGGAAAAGTGTCTAAAGTCACTTCCGAAGATGAAAGATTGAAAACTTAACTGTTGCATTTGCACAGTCCCTTTTTGAGAGAGAGCTCTTCAATGAGAGACGCTCGAAAAGGCTATTTGCGTTTTAGTAACTTTTAGTAAACTTTTGTAAAAGAGTTTACTAATTACTTTTGTAAAAGAGTTACTTAACTTCAATGTTGCGGTTAATTCGTAAACCTGATTTTGCGTATTTAGCTGCATCTCCGGTCGGGCTAATGGGTGATAATGAAATTGCAGAAGTAAAATGCACAACATCCTGGGAAAATATGACTCCAAAGGAATCAAAGCTAAAAAATTTTCATTTTGGAAATTAAATAAAGGTGGAAATACGAAAATAAATAAAAATGACAAATATTATTTTCAAGTGCAGGGCCAGAAAAAAGAATTTAGAAAACACAATAAGAATGTTTTCGTAGCTTTTTAACCTTTGGATATTTTTATAACTGCATTTTTTAAATATATATATAATTCAGAAATCGTTGCTATTTTGCCTGTATTTTTTTTCTAAAAATTTTATTTGATCTTGCATTTAGGAGATCTTGTACATACATTCATCTTATTCATATATCTTGCAATAAATGATAATTAATTCGATTGTTAATAGAAAAGTAAGACTGTTTTTATCAGAAAAAAAATAGCAGAATTAAATTCCTTTAAAAAGAAGTAGCATATAAGACAATCTATAGCTGTTTTATTTACTAATATTTGAACATTCTCATATTTCTGAATGAATTTTCTTGAAAATCGTGATTATCTCTACTCATAAAAGGGAAAAATGTATGTGTGTATGCATATTACAATAGTTCACTAAGCAAAATCTTTAGTAAGTAAACTGCAATTAATATAAAAACATTTTTTTACTGAAACCAAGCACATATTTTTTTGAATATGAAAATTGAATGCAGAGTCGCTCAGCATTGAAGTTGTATATGCAATGCAGAATAATTTTCGTAATTTATATAATATCTTAAAGCATTATTCAACAAAAATTTCTCTAATTCATCCTAAAATTCAGTTTTTAATTTTACTTTCAAAACATTTAAATGATGCAAATGGAAATAATTTATTTGATTTCAGTCAATAAATGTTCTTATGAAAACATTATGAAGTTTAAATTTTACACAGTCCTTTTGTCCTAAGGAGTCATATTCTGCGAAATACTCTTGAAACTTCAACTTTTAACTCAAGTTCAATAAATAAACTTTCTATGATCTGTAATCTGTCAATTTTTACATATCAATATTAGAACAATCAATATTTTCATAATCATAGGCCGATCACTGTTGAGAAATCCTGCTAAAAGATTGGCGTATCTTCTTTGAAACGGTCTATGAAGTGTTCTAAAATCACCAATTTTTATAGAAGAGCGATATTCAAATTTCATAAATTATTTAGTTTTAGTGAATGATTTAGTTGATTGAAGTTCAAAGATTTTTATTTAACCCTTAGCTCTCCAAAAAGTAATTAGATGCATCATAAATATTTGACGAATAAGAGGACTTGTTCATTGCTACGAAAAATTAATATATATGAATTTTTTTAAGTTGAATTTTCCCAGAAAATTAATCTACATATTTTTACCACTCTTAAGTATTTTTAAAAGTCAAAATTTAAATAAATAAAACTCCAAAAATGATGCACTGCCTTGAATGGTGCCTGAGAGGAGAGATCGGAGTACTAAGTGTTAAAATATTGATGTCTCTAAAAAAACTGTTAAATATGATGCAAATGTTAATGTAAAAGGGTAAACATGAAAAAGGATTACAAAGGTTAATGTAAAGGACCTATGTAAAAATTTAAAATTCTTAATTCATCAGAACGGAATAGTATAAGGTTTTTTGTACATTAGTAAATGTTACATGCCCAATAGAATTTGAAGTTCATTATGCTCTTGTGAGTAAGCGATCAAGATCAAGCTAAGTAAATTGTAGCAACCATAAATCTGAATGATAAAATTAAGTTGGTCACTGCTTTCATAAAAACTTTAAAAAAATGCTTTTTAATATGTATTAGCATTTGTGTAAAAATATATTTTACGACTATTTTTCTCCAATTCATGCTTATATAGGAGTAATCATAGTTTCTATTTTGAGAAAAGAAACATTCCTAGTTATTTAATTGAATCTCTCAAAACTTTTTTTGTAAATTTCAGTTACATACAAATAAAAAAACATTGCTAATAATCTTTCAGAAATGCGGAACAGTCTTCACTATGCTGTATGTCAGAGAAAGAAACGTTTGCAGTTTTTTTTTTTTTTTTTTTTTTGTTAAATGTAAATGACTATATTATGCATATTGTGAAATATTGAAAAAGAATTATTTAGAAATTATATCCATTTTTAAAAAATTTCTAACGCCTTTTTATTATTTTCATATTATTTTTTTATCTAGCACGTTTAGATGTTGCATTTAAATGTCGTTTGCGGTACATTGGATTATGTGTAGTTGAATTCGACAGTAAATAAGCTAGAAAACGAAATAATATATTTCAGATTTGAAGGAATTTCAGTAATTATCAACATTTTCTTATTGAAAATATGTTTTTTTTTCTTCTTAGAACTAACCAGTAGCTGTTTTAAAATTATTAATATGATTCCTATCATTTATTTTAGCCAAAACGCTTATTGTTTTGCAGAAAAAAAAAGAAAAAAAAGAACATTTGAACAGCTTTAACGTAAAAAAATACATTAACTCATTTCAAGTATCAGCTTGTGGAATGTATATACATAAAAGCATACATATATATACAAAGAACTAAACATTTTTGATATCGATTTAAATTTGAATTTAAAGCCCCTTCTATGGGGTTTTTTTCATTTTGTTAAATAAAGTTAAACCGTAAGAGATATAAAGATAAATCCTCATAAAACTAAAAAATTATAATTCATTTTATTAGATTAAATTTGTATTATGCACATCAGAATTATAATTTTTATAAATGTCTTCCTTGTGGGAAAACAATAAACGTGTTCCTTTTTTAATAAATATATTTTTAAAGCAAATTTCACACACTTCATATTTATTATTTTCAACACTCGCCTGAAACGTGGTAAGGGTCAGCAGCATTTTTCTCACGGAAGTTTCGTTTCATTATCAGAGACAAGGAGTATCATTCTCACTCTCATAGAGATTTGATTATCATTTGGCTTACATTGCAAAATCGACGAATCTTACATGAAAAGAAAAAGTTTATAATGTAGTAGCCTTTTATACGGCTTGAGCCGAAAAGACACCTTTTAACGAGGTAGGGGAAAACTTATTGAGAGCAAGTACCACACAATCATTTTTTTACCCTCGTAGACCATAATGGATTTATGTTGACTTGGAATGAAATTGTACTTTGCTTCAAGTAGAATTTCTTTCAAATTACTGGTTTAATCGAAATGTTTCTGTTAAATTCCATCGAGATTTGATTCAAAATGTACTTTTACGCTCACTTGTGATAAAACCTCACATCGAAGCACTAAAACATCGGAAGAATGGCAAACTGCTATTCATACGTAGTTAAACATATTTCTTTAATAGGCGCTTTTCTTTTCTTATTTCAACTATTTTTATGATACTAAACAATACATTTTATTTTAATTTCTGCAAAAAAAAAAAAAAAAAAAAAAAAAAAAAAAAATTCTTCGCGCAAAATGAGCTGGTGCAATTTAAAGAAATCGAAACGGTTTAAATTTTAAGAAATATATACAAATGTATTTTTATATTGCTTCTGTCCTCAGATTTAGATCCATTCTTTCAGTTTATAGTTGTTATTTCGTTTAATATTGCGTTGATAAAAAGAAATTTTCAAATTTTTGAGTACACGTGCAAATACATGGATGTTTGTGTTCATTTTTTTTAAATGTGACGATTTTTTAAATTTCCTTAATGAACTGTAGAAAACAATTTGTTTTAAAGTCATAAAAATACAAATTAGAAAATTTAGTTTTTAAAACTATTTTTATTTGGAAAGTTATTTATATTTATTACGCACATTAATGTACCTCAAGTACATGAAAACAACGAGTAAAATAGACCAAATTAAATATATGGGTAGATTTATTACGCATATAAACAGCCTTATAGCATCTGTAATTTAATTAGCTTAAAATATTTCTTCAATAATTGACAAAAATAGCAATATATTTCTTGGATAAAAATATAGAGCTTAAAAACATTTCTAAAAAATATAAATGGGAACGTTAAAAAGTTATCAATTTATTCCATATTTCTGTTAAGCAATATATTTTTATAGGCACGCTGTTACACATTCTTCTATAAATGATAAAATTTGAATGGATGAATTAAATAGCTTCTTAAGAACTTGTAAGAAGTTCAGCGCAAATGTTAAAATTTTTTTTATGGAAGTTTAGGGGAAAATAATCTAGATAATTGCTTCAACGGTGTATGAGCAACAAATTATTTTTAAATATTGAGAAATGTTACATCCATAGGTATTTCAGGAAATCGCAACATTTTATTATTTTCGTTGCTACTTCTATACTTTCAGAAAATTATATAAAAAGGCTTACATATATATCTTACAACAAAACATCTATAATACTCGTTAATTAATATAGACAAGAATGAGATTCATTCACGTTAGCCTGTTGTGTGTTGCTTTAGGAACCAATGGAGAGATATCACGACAGGTGCAATTAAAAAGCTGCAGTTATTTTTCTATTTTATAGTATGAATTTTTTGGGATAATTATTTAAAGTGAATTGTTGTGAGTTTTACATATTGTGAATTTTTTTAAAAATATTTATTACGTCTTGTAAATGTTAGCGATTTTTTTTTTGTTACGAATTTTTGAGATTGTTAAATGTTGTGAATTATTGGGCTACGCTGGTTCATGATTAAGGGGGGGGCGGATATTCACTTCCTCGTTAAGTATAGAATAAATTTCAAATTTAGAATATAAGATTTAAGTGCTATTTTGTTAACGAACTTATTTATGCATTGTTTTCCCAATATCATGCAAATATAGGATGACGTGAATTTATATGTATACAAAACATGTTTTCGATATTTATTTCAAGAAAAAGTAATAAAATTATGTGGAATTTCGGTCGTATATAAATTTTTAATTTTGTGAATGTGGAAATAAATTGTCCTTTTTTAGAATAAAGTAAAAAGTTATAAAATCTCTACTCTATATTTAACAAAACTCTGTATATCTAAAACAGCAATAAAACATGTGTACATTTCAAAATTAATAATATATATTAAATTTCAATTATTTTTTATGATGACTTAAGTTCTAAGCAAGCTGAAATTCATGTGAAGTGAAATACTCATTTATAAATGATCATTTGTAATTTCCTGAGAGAGTCGTTAATTTGTTTCAGCTGCCATTGGACGTTCTAGGATATAATAATTTCTCTGTGTGTTGCAGTTCGACATTTTCGATGCGGTTTCAAAACTGTAAAAACAAACGAGAGGAAAAATCGCAAAAAATGCGAAATCATCAAATCTAAAGTAACAATCATCACAAATCGATGGATCGGCTTACAATTTAGAAACTAATTGTAAAATAAGGACATTTTTTTATTAGTATTTAAGCTGATAAATTTGTCGAATTAAGTTAGTAACTGTAATCGTTTAAACGCGATCATTACTTTTTGTTAAATATAAATATATATATAGATGGAAACTAAACTGAATTTTGTTGTTAAAACCACAAAGAGATGTTCTGGGGTCTAGACAGTAGCACAATCAAATGTAATGAACCTGCGGATCAAATTTAATGAATGCATCGTCCCCGTGATCTGGGTTTAGTTTAGTTTAGTTTGGTTATATTAACGCCCCGTTTTAAAACAGCACTGGGGCTATTTTGGGACGGATCTCGTAATTTTGAACAGTGGTCAGATGACGAGGACGACACCTGATCAGGCACCCCCTTCTCCACACCACACCAGCGGGAGGACGTTTGGTCTGACGGATTTAGTGTGCACCAGACCCGCTTACACGACGGTTCTTCGGTGGAATCGTATCTCGAACCTAAAACACTACGGCTCACGAACCGAGACCTTACCACCAGGCCACCGCAGCCCTCTTTGATCTGGACGTTCAGGGTTACGACATAGTTATTCTTCCCCTTCTATCTGTGAGGTATGTGAAAGAGCCCCCTTGTAAAAAGGGGTTGTGCAAGCAAGTGTGTGAGTGTTATCTTCATATGAGTTAGAAGTCAGACTTCTGCCCTCGGGTGCTCAGGAGTTTTTACCCTCTCGATTTACTGCACCCCACTTTCCTCGACCTCTTGGGCCTGGTTGAATTGGAGTTCAATCCAAGGGGAATAAGAAACAACAATCATAAAGTGCACTTGTTTGCTAAATGTATGCTATTGATTTATTTTAAAAAGCAACAAAATACGTAAATAAAAAAATCATTTCTAACCTTTCTTCAAGTATGCTAATTGCTGGAGATTTTAGAATACGGTTTATGAGGGGTCTATCAATACAAAAAGTGCTTTTGTCCTACACGAAGCTTTAACCAAACAGATTTTTATAAATTTCAGCGGACAAATAAAATTCTCTTTATTTTTTTGTTATTTCAAAACTAATTCAAGGTGAATGTCAACAAATCTGGATACAGCAGAAGACTTATTTCTATCACAAATGAAATTAATTGCCTACATCAATAAATACTTTTAAATATGAAACAATTCCTTACGCCAATTTTCGAGAATTTTCAAGTAGACTGGGAAGCATTTGTAAAATTCACGCATCCCAATTTCACTGAAATCTGAACAGTACTAGCAAATTTTGCTTATATAGTTTGGTACTCTTTCTATATCTAAGGAAATAAAGCTTTTCTTTTAAGCATTTAAGATTTTCAAACTCAGTTCTAAAATTTAAAACTTTTTAATGCTACTTTTTATATATATATATTTGCTCGGTTCATAAAATATTTGTTGTCACATAAAATATAACGTTAATTTATTGTTTTCTAAAACATATACTGATGTCAAAATTGTACATCATCCTAACATGATTAATAAAGGACCATTGGGCAAATATTACTATACATTTTAAATCAAAACACTTTTCCTTCATTGAATCCATAATTGCAATCTATAATAATAATAATAACAATAATAATAATAAAAGATTTCAGTTCATTGTTTCCGTTCCAAGCGGTCACTAATAAAAGAAAAAAAATGGAATGGTGGAAATTTTTTATACCACGCGTGTTTTACATATTTAAATCATCAAATTAAAAAAAAGTAGACCTCATTGTAACTGAAACTTTTGTTCATTACTTTTTTGATAAAGATAGCAAATGTAGCAATACACAGTGTTTTTTTAGAAATCAAGAAAAATATAATTTACTTCATTTTCTTCATTTGCATTGCACTTTTGTAAAAAACGTCAGTATACATTAGAAACTTATATTTCAATTAAAATTTAAATAATAATACTTAGCTAATCGGAATTTAGGAAGAAAAATATTCTTAGATATAAAATCTTACGAGAATCGCTTATCGATCCTGACTGCCTTTTAATGTTTTTGAGGATAACTACTACATTAAAATCGATTGCAAGTGGTTGACGCAGATAGAAAAAAGAAAAAAATGCAATCGTTTTTCAAAATTTCATAATTGCATTAATCAGTAGAGGAGTCAAGAAATTCTAAAACAAATTCTTAAGAAATACATTTTATAGACGTTTCACATGGCATAATGCATAAGGTTTTAAACTGGAATTTCCTTATTTTGAAGCATTTAAGAGTGAAGTCATCACTTTTCAAAAAAAAAAAAAAATTATATATTATGTCAAAAGGTAATATCGAATTTAAAAAAATGCGATGGGATATTTTTGGGTATGGAACAACTGTACCTTAATAATAAATATATGTGGCTTTAGAATAGTTTTTTTTTTTCAGCAATCCAAACATTTTGCTGACTCGCACTCAAACAGTCTGATACAGTCCACAGCAAATATATCAAAATCATGTACGCCTGCAGAATTGACGAATATTTTAATAATAGTTTCATTACAAAATTTAAACAACAGGGTGAAGTAAAATCCCTGAAAAAAAGCCACATTTCATAATTTTTTAATAATTCTTCACCCACATTAAAATGGGTAAAATAATTTTTCAAAATTTAGGATATTATTACAATATTAAATTATTAGAGAAGCAGCAACGTAAATATTAACTTCACTTAGAAGAACTTTTATGAATTACCGTATAGATTCATGTACTACTGAAATATTTTATTTCTAATGCTTTACCAATAGTTTCAAATTTTAAAAATAATTATTCCTTTATTTTGAGTATAAGAGATTTTTCAAGGTAATTATCCCAATTAATCATCATTTTATTATTATTAACAAGTAGCCACTACGTTTGTCTAACAGAAAAATCTCAAAAAAAAAAAAAAAAAGTAACAGACGGAAAGATATCACCGTAAGAATTGCAAAAGTGATTAAAATTACCGCAATATGAAAAAATTAAACTGAAATCAGCGATCGCAAATTTGAAGTTATCATATGAGAACATTATTATTTTTTAAGTCATCGTTGTTTATAATGACACATGCCATGGACAAGCTCGTTGACGAATTCAACGATTTTAAGCCAAGGGGGCGTCTATTGTTTTAGTAGCGTCAACGAGGCCCAAGAGTACGTTTTAGCTACACACGCATCACATTCGCTTTCACAGCCCCTTTTTACAGAGGGGAAGATTCACACAACACACAGATAGAACAACCATGCCCGAACCGGGACTTGAAGCCAGGATGCCTAGATCACGGAGAAGACGCGCTACCCCTATGCCAAGGACGCCGGCTTTAGGTTATTATTTGTCTTAATTAATTCAAGTCATTAATTAGTTTAAACCGGTTTGAAACAATCAAGAGACTTCCCTATCGGTCTCTGTCTCCCTCTTTTTCTCTCTCTCTCTCTATATATATAATGATAATTTTTTTAAACTTTCATTTTCAATATTTCTAGCTGGCAAACAAAGTTTTGGAACTCGATCGATTTTGAGATGAAATAACAGCTCTGATGTCATAGTTCTACGTCAACCTTTTAAAAACGCATCTGCTGTCAAAGAAGCACACATAATAATAATGCAATACTTATAAAAGCAGGTAAAAAAAATATATGCGATTAAAAGATGATGATTGAAATTACCATTTATACTTTATTCATTGCCTACGCGATTTCGAGCTTCAAAACCCCCTAACCAAAACAACATCATGTTCTCACATGATGATTTAAAAAAAAAAAAAATTGAGAGCATGTGCAGAGTAAGCAAACTAAGGGGAAAATTTTCAGGAACAATAAATTTAATTCATTTGCTATCGACCCAGGTTCAATTCTCCATTTCTACGTTTCACATAATTTCCTGCCGTGCACCTCAGTCACAGCAACCCTCGACTAAGCCTAAAATTACAAAAGAAGGGAATACAATTTTTACTTACTATCCGAAACAGTGCTGCTTTTTCAAAATTGAGACGAAATGCTTAGGAAAAAGAACACATTTTAACACGCCCACTTTGTTGCAAAGTGACAGAGGTCGAATCGGGAGGCAAAACAGTGTTCCCATTGGGATATAAGAATTTAAGGCTGAACCACCCATATAAACAGCACTGGACAGGGGGCTCCAAGAAGAGTTCTTTCTCCTCTCTTTTATTGCTCTCTTAGTTCCCGGAAGCCCCGACTGGACCCTGTATCGACTCGGTAACAGCTGTTGGTTCACAACAATAAGGCACAGCAGTTTTTTCTCTTAGCGAATATTTAGCTGTACTAATAAGCCAAGTAATTAAGAATAGGAAATAACTACAAATTCGATGCTACTCAGAGTTCTATTATGGTGCCATAAGAGAAAAATAATTAAAATTTATAACTTTGAAACATAAACTTATTTGATAATTTAAAAATTTGAAATTCCAACAACTTCATTTTCGTTGTGGATGATTTATGAAAAGAATGGTACTAAATGTGTATGTATAAGATTCAAAATGGACAAGCAAGGTTACATTATTTTATGAGAACAAGTAGGAGTTGAAAGTGTTTAGGCATTGGAAAAATGTAGAGTAAACAAATTTCATTTTTAAAAACTAACTTTTGGTTCAAGAAGAAAGAACGGATTAAATAAATGAAAAGAATGTTTCTAATGAAGTGTAACATATATGTTTATATGTTACAGCAAACAACACAATTGCAAGAAAACAACAACATAGCAAACATGTGTTGCGAAACTCGATAGCGAGTCATTCGAAATTACAATTTAAGTTTGCTGTTGATATTGCATCCGCATAGCAATGCAGTTTACTATTTGTAATGTTGATTTAATTAGTAAAGTTTTGATGTGCACATCCAATGAATATTCCAACCTTTTCTTTTATTAAATAGGGCAGCATTTTGTTCCTTGTAGCTGTCATCATAGCATCACTTGTAAAGGAAATATTCTTTCCAAAAATGATTTACTTCCTCATACCAAATAATCTTTAGCTTGTCTAATAGCTGTGGTATCGCCCTCTAGACAAGGAGTAGATTTCAAAATTCCGCACCACTATGGATAAAACTGGGATTGAAATAAGTTATTACTAATGTTTTAAATTTTAGCTTTTAGCAAAAATAATATTTATTCTCTCAATTGTAAAAAAGAAGAATTTTATTTTTCAGTTCCCTTTTGTTGTTCGATGAAAGATTTCTAAATTTTTTGCTTATGACGGAAACAAAACTAAAGTGTTTGAAGAACTTTAGATATCATGTTCCAAAGGCTTAAAAAGAGGAAAAAGTGTACTGTTTTCATTACGCCATAAAATTTATTTTAACTTTCACGATTAGCCTCAGTCAGAAAGATAATGTTTTAACCGTCCATTTTATATGAACTTACAAGCTTCAGACTAATATGAGGAGCGAAAAAAAAGTATTTTTAGAATTATGCCAACATCTGCATTCATGTTCATATAAACTAGGAAAAAAAATTAATGAAAAAAAAACACAAAGTGTTTAATGCATAAAATTTAGAAATAGTAAGACTTTACCACCGAAACTGTAGATGTGTTATAAATTTTGAATGCAATGCGACAAGGATAAACCATCTGCATCTAGGTACTAGAGCGAGTGTGATAAATTTAAACCACAACTTTTTCATCACTTCCAAATACACCTTCGGTTTTCTACATTCTGTCACGAAGGTCGCCAGATTGCACCAGTACATGTGAATGTCGAGGGGAGAATCCAGTCGACTGATTGAATGGTTTTGAGATTCTAATTATCAGCTTCCTAATGATGTGAAATTATATCTTTATTTCAGGATGTCGACGATGCTTACCAGTTCATTAAAGATGATTACAGCCATTACAAGAGTGACAACTTCGACGACGCCGTTAAAGAAGACTGCAATGAAGATGATGACACAAGAGTGAGTTTTTTTCTTCTCTTATCCATTCTAAAAGATGAACGTCTTAAAATTACACCTACGCTATATTTGTTGTGCCGTATAATCTCTATTTGTATTGAAAGTGAACTTGTTTGCGCTCTGCAGATCAGACCGTTCAACTTAGAGCTACCAAACTTGGCACATACATATTTTGGAAGGCAGGAAAATCGCATCTTGAGGCGATTTTTTAGAAACTTCACTTAGCAATTTAATTAAATAAAAATAAAGCAAAATGTTGTCATTTTTTTCTGCAATAACGTCCAAAAATATTGCAACAAAAAATTAATTTTCATATCTTCTTAACATCATCTTTCCAATGATATTAAATTTTTATTAAAATTGAATTTCTTATATTTTTAATTAATTTTCAAAAAATATTTTAAGCAGGATTTCTAGCATTATGTTTCATGCAAAGTGAAAATAAGATTTAATTTTGGTGACCATGTTAAGCGTGCATGAGAAAAATTAACTTTTATCAACCAGTTCCTACGACTCGATCTAACTTGAAATTGCGATTAAGTGGTATTGCCACAGACTAAATATACTATAATTTTAAGCACTTGTTTGTATGAAATGATAGAAATATGAAGCATTATATTTTTGTTAATAAAGATAAATAATGATTTATATTTATATCTATTATAATAAAGGTATCACAGCTAACTTCTAAATCATTAGTAATAGCAGAAACAAGAAAAATGGTTTACATAAAATACAATTCTTTACTTCATTTAATTTCAATAAATTACATAAAGTTCAATATCAATGAATAAATTATTGAATTCTTTTAAGTCAGATAAATTTAAATTTAAATTTAATAATACTCTGAGATATTGCATAAATTACAAAAAAAAAAAAAAAAAAAAAAAACATTCTCACACGCAGTCGATTCTAATGCTAAATGATTCTACTTTCTGTACTTATATTTCAGAAAAACATGTTTTGTTTCAATAGAGAAAAGTTTTTATATTAGTTGAAATTCAATCCCTACCGTTTCAAATCAAAGTTCAAATTTTTAAAAAAGTGACAGAAAGCAAGAGAAATACTCAGTAAAATGAACAAAATGGTGTAAGGCTTTTAAAACAGAATGAGTTATATAACTATCAAAACTTAAAATATTATATTTAAAACTTAATATGTTGTTTAAAACTTAAAATATTTTGCTGTGGAAACAATAAAGACTAAGTCATATAAAATGTTTCATTGAAAGTTTTAAAGATCATTATTCCTGTCAAACCAGCTTGTCACCGAAGGCGGCTAGTATCATAATATGAAAATTAATTTGATATAATGATGCACATGACTATCATAAATATTATCTTTTTACTTGAAACGCTTTCCTTCAAGAAGATAGGAGTCAAACCTTAAAATAAGTCGATACATGTGACTCATTAAAATAATTAATGAATTTGTTTCATAATTATATATATACAGTGCATTCCCGTGTATTCGGCCTAATGTAGTGGAAGACCGGATAACAAAAAAGCCGGATAAGCCGGAGTTCCTGTTCTGTGGTGACTGACTGTAATTTAAAAATAAAAAAAAAAAAGATCGGAGTTCTATGAACTCATTTCTTTCCCCTCCAATACCAGAAGACAAAGTTTTTATACCATAACTCACTGATATAATAGGTATTTTCTCACTTCATATCGAGTACTAAGCCCTTCATTTATCTCAAGCCAAGTAGAATGTGAACGCTTCCCGGTGAATCATAGAAGCAGCTGCCGGTAACGTGTCCAGTTAAAATAGACGGCTTTCTATTGATAGTTAATATATGTTTATATACTGCACTGCACATTTCAAGAATTTATTACAAATACTGTACGCACTGTGCAGTTATAATCTGGAACAGTGGCAACCATTAAGGTCCGTTACACACTGAAGAAACAACGAGCAGAAGCTGCTCTTTTCCTGTCGGAACTTGCATTTCGAACATGACACGTAGAAGGATCCTAGCAGACGCCCGCTTCCAATGCCTTGGCAATATTGTCAATGCAATGCCTTGCCTTCCTCATTTAATTGCGATAAAAGGAAACTAGAGCGTATAGTACGAAAGCCGGATAGTCGCGTACCGGATACTCGGAAGTGTACTATATATATGTATATATATATAATTCAGCAAAATGAAATTTAACAATAAAGGTTATTGTTTCAGGATATGTATATTGACTTCCAAAATTTAAGGAGTGAATTTTTTTAAAGCTCACCGTTAAATAAATGCAAATAAAGGTGGTAAATATAGTTTATTGAATGTCGTTGAGTGATACTAATTAAATTAAATAAAAGAATTACATTAACTATTTTTCTTAAAAGGAACTTTTTTACAAACTCTAAAAAGGCTTTTTGAATCCTTTAATTATTTTTTTGAAAGGTTAGCCAGTCTGCAGTTTGATCTGCGAAGAAATTGTAGCTGCATATTTATCTCATCGGTTTCATCACTCCGATTCATTTTAAGTTTCCAACCTTTTTACTTTCTCGCATGCGAAGAGAAATTATTGTAATCATCACAAAATTCCAACTCGAGATTTTGACGAATTTCCACGTTTCAGTCCACCAGGAGTTTGAAAATCCCATTTTTGGAATTATGCCTGTGAATATAATAACTCAAAAATGTGTTGAGCTAAATCAATAAAGTTTGACATAGGGTCAGAAATTTGTGAATCTCTGTTAAATTTTGAACGAAGTCAATTCAGTCTGGAAGCAAGACGAACTGTTTGTTAGTCAACACTCTAACTACAAAGAGAAGAGAGCTAGATGAATAAAATTTGGTGCATATATTTATCAACGGAAATGTAAATATGTAGCAAATTTTTAACCGCATCTGGCAAAGGGTTTACTATTAGTCGATATGTACTCTCAAAATCATGTAAACGCAGTAAATAAAAAACGAAATTATTTAAATATAAGGAATATGGTATTCCATCTTGCTATAAAATTATTTGCAATTACGTTTCGACTCTGTACAATAAAATTATTAAATAAAAAACCAAATATAGTTCACAATTAATTTTTTAAAAAAAATCATGACTACTTTGGGAATAGTAGTGGATTTAGGCAATTTGAGGCTTCAGGCAAAGCGCATCATGAGTCTCCTGTCTGGTCAATTTAGTTCCTTATGTCGAGATCTTTTTAACTTAAATGATTTATTTTAGTTCATATCTTTATTTTAGTTAAACGTTTTTATTTTAATAACTTTGTGAAAATATTATTTATTTATTTATTTAAAAATAAAATAAAATTCTCCGAAAATCAATTTAATTATTGATATATTTTCTAACTAATATAAGCATATAGTTATTGTGAAACACTAGCCGCTGTATATGCGGTTCCTCAACTGTTTATTTAATTCCTATGCATGTGAGAAAAAGTAAAATGCAAATAATTTTATATCGTATGGTTTTGGAATTCTTATATGCAAATCTTTAAAATGATTTAGAACCAATCCACGAAATGTGAGCAATTAATTGATTAATATAGAAGATTTTGGATAAACAATCTTTCTTAATCTTACCATAAATGTGAGGCTTTATTTGGCAGTCCTGGTCTAGATCTGAGCTGCTTTCATTTGGTAGTGAGAGAAATATGATGTTTCTAAAGCGAAAACGGCAGATTCATATTTTAACATAACAAAATATCAATTTTTAGGAAATGCGCCTAAATGATTCTTAAATATTTAATACTTCTCTAATTTAATACATGATGTAGTAATACATGAAGATTTATTAACAGTATTACTATTTAAAATAGAAAACCAATAGTTACAAGATTTAGATTAGCTCAAGTACATAATTTTCATGGGGCAAGATGCCATGTGCCCTAAATGGAATGTCAACGCGTAAAAAACATTTTTATTGAGTTTATTTCTTATGGAAATATTTTTGTTTCCATGTAAATTTTGCAACCTAAATTCACACCTATAATACTTTAGCAGTTGTAATGTTCAAAATTTTTGTTTTTCTGATATTTAATCAAATATTCACAATCCAGTATTTGAATCTGTTTCTGACCAGATGATAAGACCGTAATAATTAATGGAAAAGAAACCACCTGAATTATTAAGTTGAATTGAAGTTAAAATAGTTAATTAAAAACTACTTAATGTCACTCTGCCTCCCGAAAGAGGCCAACAAGGTGGTTTGTTCAAGCTAAAAAAGCTGAGAGAAAGTATCCATTGATCCATTAAAAAATAAGACTTTTAGACTGGTTCGATACAATACATAATAATACAATAAAAGCAGAAATTTTGGAATGAAACAAACCATATTCAAAAATATGAAGGTAAAAAACATCCATGAAAAAGGAATACGGAACGCCAATTGAGATGATGAAAATTGAATTATACTATGAGACACAAGTAAAGTAAACAACAGAAGAAATTGCATCCACTTTAAGCGACAATACTTGAAGGTTCACTTCAAGTACTGTAGCAATTATTGCTGCCACATGTTAAAGGGTGGTAAGAAATAAAAGCCAAACTGAAAATGTCCGAAGAAAAAATTTAATTCAAAATGCCCACTAGTGAGAGAGGTGCGATTAAGCAGCAAAATAGACTTGCAATTTCAACGGAGAAAAAATTTTCTTATGTAAAAAAATTAAATAATTTATTGCAAACGCAAATTTTCCTTTCATTTTATGATTCGTAAATTTTGTACTCCTTTTTAGCAAGATTAAACTTCTTTCAACTAGGCTAAATTCATTTTAAATTAATCTGCGTCCAAAATCCCCCCCACCCACTCTACTCCAGAAGCCCTAGACAGCTGTCAAGCATGCCGAGGTGAAAATCCGCCATTGTTTGGGCAATAGCTATACCCCAGATACAATTAATTGATATAACATCTACAAGTCTCGAAATAAATTATTCATTCAACGTATTTGTTCACGATTTAATATTTATTTAGAATATATGTTTCCAAAACATTAATTAATAGTTCCAAAAATTTAAAAATAGCAATAGCGGAAAGTAATCCTTTCTATCATTTTTCACTGATTTCCATAGATTCACTGCAACGATTATTTTTATTCTGTACTACTATATTATGATAATATTTTAATAACAAACGACTTTGATTTTTTTTTTCTGATTTACAGCATGAAATGTATAATAAACAAATAGATGGTTTTGTGGATTATGAGAAGGTAAGAAGTACAAAACTATATTTTTCTCTTTTATTGTAATTGTTGAAATGATTCTTTAGAAATTATATCATGCGAATGAGTGCAAACAGTCAGTACTGAAAGTCATAATCTTGTGTTAATTTTTTCCGTCCGATAATATATCAAAATTTTTTTTCACGATTGTCCTTCAACTGAGTTATTTTAGTAGTCTTATTGTGGCGATAATAAGATATTTCACAGAAATTTAATAAAACAATATTCTTGTCAAAATAAATAGATCCACAGAGATTACTTCTCTATGAATGGATCGACGTGGTTATGTTACTTTGAATGTGATTTATCAGACAAATGGAATTATTAAGACAAGTTCATTAAATTTTCAATATTTAGAAAGAAGACTAATTAACAGCTAATTTTTTATTCCTTATGACAGAAATATCTTAAAGCGATGGATATCCAAATTACTTAAGAAACATTTGGCCACTTTTTAGCTTGTAGAATTCTGTGAATAGGACACTATTTTGTTCAACTAAATGCATTTTATCCAAGAATGTAAAAACCGAAAAGAAATTAAAAACGCTCCGAAATGAATTTAATTCTTCTAATATACATTTCGACAGTTAATATTTTTGATTTTTCATTTACTCTGGTAAATCTTTTAATTAAGTGAAGAATAAATTAATTTTTTCGTTATACTTTGAATCGATGCAAAGAAAATTTACCTTTAAGAAATAACGTTTTTGGTTCTCAAATTTATTAATAATAAAATCAAGATATATATGTCATTCAAGTATCTGTAAATCTATATAAGATCGAAGTTTTTTCCCGTTTTCAATTACATGAATATATAAAACTAATGCTGAGAAGCAAAGGAAATTGGTTTTTACAGGATTAAACAATTTTAAAATATTTTAATGCTATTCAGTTGAATCAATAAACATCAAATATGATTTTATAAACCTTCATTAAAACCGATAAAATTAATTAATATGTAGGAACCATTTTTGTACTTTCTCGTATTTGTAATACAGTGTAAAAGTATAATAATCGTACAAAAATTCAAACTAGAAATTTAAAAAAATCTCCACATTTTAAACCTACCCGGTTCGAAAAACACATTTTTAGAAAATGCCCGTCTGTCTGTGACAAAGATAACTCAAAAAGGCTTTGAGCCAGATGGCTGAAATTCAGTATATGGTCTTTACACCAAGCTTGTAGATTTCTGACAGATTTTGAGCAAAATCCTTTCAGAGTAAATCTGTCTGTCCGCCTGCTCAAGCATAAGTTAACGCAAAACGAAGAAAACGAGATAGATAAAATTCAGTTCACAGACTTCACATCTATAATGCAGCCACCTATCAAATTTTAAGTCAAATGTAACAGGGGGTTGACCGTCTGTCCGTCTGTACTTTTAGAAATATATAAACGTTATAACTGAAAGTCGCAATGACTTAAATATATTCAATTTAGTATATTATTTTGAGACTACAAGTGCAGTTTTGTGTCAAATTTTTTGTTTGAATCAGTTGTGAAAAACGTGCCTAAAGCACAAAATCGATGTTTGGATACTATTAACGCATCACTGGATTTAATCGCCACATAATTCGCCAAGGATGGCACGATAGATGCAGTAAAATAAATCTCTAAATTCACGCCAAAATGCAATATTTCGTAACTATTGTACGCCAATGTCCTGCAAGTCGTTCTCTGGCATTCGAGAGTATGCGTGAAAGTTTTGGGAAGAATACTCCCGCTGGTTTATTCCGTAATCAGTGAATTGTCGCCTGGATTAGAAAACGAATTATGCTGTCAGAAAAAAAAAAATGATAGCTTTAGGTTGCAATGTGCGTGAAACCTGTCACACCTTTAGCTCTAAAAATTTTATAGCCTTTTTACGCAATATTGAAAAAATATTAAAGCTCAAAAAACTAATTATACATCAGGAGAATATGCATTCAGCCTTCATCATAATTCGAATTTCAATTACTTTCGTTTTACATGATTAACTGCATTACAACAACAACTGGTTATGCAAGTTACTTCTTTGTAAAGAAATGTGTCATCGGAATGTCACAAAAATCAAAAGTACATTAAGGAATCTCATGAAGAAAAGAATTCACCATTTTAAAATTAATTTTTAAGAAAATATAAGGGTAAAGCGTATTTCTGACCAAAGTTTTTTCTTTTTTTTTTCTTTTTTTTTCTTTTTTTTTTTTTGCGAAAAGAATTCCCTTGACATAAAAACTGTATTAATTTTGCGCAGAAAGTTAAAAATATATCAATACATTTTTTTTCATATAATAAGAGAACGTATCATCAAGTTTTTAAAAAAAACAATATTTTTGTCCTTTTTTCATTTTTTATACGCTGTAATAAAGTGAAAATTACAAGATCATAGAATCAATAATGCAAATTTTTGTTTAGATACTCTGATTTCAGCGGTTTAAGAAATTACTTTCGGATAAAAGATTAGTGAGTTCAATTTGTATATAAAAAATTTCCTTTTTTTGAGTATAAGATTTGATTATTTCTGTTTTGAAAAATATTTCAATTGAAATTCACATTAAAAATATCCAAGGATTAGGCCATATGCAACTTTAAAAAAAGTTTGAAACATTGTGACTTCTGCATAACTTCAGTTTTGTAGCCTGAACGATTTCAACACCAAATGATTTCGGTTCTTTTAAAAATACTTGTTCTATTTTTTATCACTTATTATACTTATTTTTATTAAATTATAGTTTCACAAAAAATTAATGTCAACAGGAATGACACAAAACGTTTCTCAGCACCATGTTTAATAAAAAGAATCTGGCATTCATGAAAGATTATTAATTTACTTCTTCATTTTACAGAAAGTCTGTGCCGATCCAAGTACTTCAGGCAGATGCGCAAGAATTGCAGAAACACTAGTAAGATATATTATATATATATATATATATATATATATATATATATATATATATATTTAAATTTATGAACTCAATGACTAAGAGAAAAAGTATACTGAGAAATATAATCTAATCATGTTTTTTCAACGATAAAATGAAATTATCCAATGAATAATTTTCAAGCAAACATTCCTTATTAGCTACTTTTGCGACAAGTAATGATTTCCCCTACTAATTGTATTATTTTTTAAACCAGATCTTCTTTAAATTTACGCCCGATTTCAAAATCGGAATCATTATTGAATCAACCCAAAATTAGTCAGTGTAAAGTGGAACTGACTCTGCAAAGAAAAAATGGTGATTATAAAGTATACTGTTTAAGCATTTCATCAGTAAATTATTTCAGAGCTCCTGTTCTTTATATTTGAAATCGATCAATCCCTCTGGAATCAGGATGGTTACGAGGGAGTGGGGGTGGGGGGTGGGGTGGAGCAAAGTCATAGGGGAAATGGCACCTTCCGCATACCTTAAAGTGGTAGTCTGGAAAAACTGATAAAATTTTTGTAGTGTGGAGATCGCATTTGAACGTTTGATCCAGCTATATATAATTGTTTCATTAAAAAAAAAAAACATTGATCGAAACGAATAAAGTAATGCATTTATTTAAGTTGGTTTATTTTTATAATCCTTATTGCTTTACATATCAAATCTTCTTAAAAACGCTAGAACTGTTTGAAAACATTCTTTAAAATCTTCTGCCGCTTTTTGCAAAATCCTGTTTGGGGAGAGAATACTCTCAAAAGTATCAATCCTAGGAGATTTAAGCTTGTTGGCTCTTGTGTATTTTTCCATATCCCCTTGCTTCTTCTGTTCTTCCACTAGGGTATCCATATGAAAAATTTCAACTTCTTATTCACTAAATGGTATACACGTTTTTTTCTTTTTCAAGATATCTTTTAGACCTATTTAACTGGTCACTTTTCCCCACCGCCGTCCGGAATGCGCAGACCGTTTGCGTTGTTGGGTCTTCAAACTCGTCCGGACCAGTTAGAAGATTGTTTTAAATCATTTGTTGTCATGCCTTTTACCAGATTTGGATGGTCGGGTACGTTTGAATCATTTGGAGATTAAAGCAGACTTTCATTATCCAAGTATGGTGTTATTTCATTATCACTAACATCATTCGACATATTTTTATGCAAGAGTTTGTCACCTTACTTGTTTCTAGTTCTAATGATTTTAATGAGACGCAATTTCAATAATTCAGCAATAAAAATAAAAATAAAAAAAAATTTAAAAAATGAGCTCTGCTGCGGCACTTATATTTTTTGTAACAGGGATTATCTGACGAGATAATTGAAGTACTTATCCAAAACTACAGTAACGTAATTAGCACGCAATAAATAATAATGTACAGTCTGAATTTGTTCGAAAAATGAATTATGGTACGAAAAATGACCAAAGTGATTAAGAATGCAATAAATTAGATGCACTATGAAAAATGATTATTCTAATAAAAGTCATTCAGAATCTAATTCATAAGTCAGTTTCAAGAAATTTCCATGAAAATGTTAACCAATTATTGATAAAATTGCTTAATATGGTTTTGTGTGATTCTCTAAGCTATGGACCCTTACTTTGACGAAAACATAGTCTAAGAATCATAAGAGAACGTATTCAGTGGCCAGGAATATTAAAAACAAATAAGCTCAATGTGGCAATAGCCAAAAAATGGGCATTCCACCAGCTTTAATATTTTAATGTATAATTCTTCAAATGCTAAATGCCTGTATTCCGAGGTTGTTTTCTACTCTTGAGTAACCAAAACAATTAAAATACCGTAACTTATCACCAAAATGGAGGCATTTCTCGGAACAGAAAATAAACAAACTTCACCGTCTAGAGCAGATCCAAGTCCTCTATGCTCAAGAGGTGTTCTTTTCTTGATTTGATTCGTTATTACTAATTCCTCAAATGCTGTAACATGATATCCAACTTACAAAGAATTTATCCATTCAAAGTAAAAGTCGTACCAAAAACCGTCAATATTATTTCGATGCTATGAAGAACTTTTGAAATATTTCCTTAAATCATTTAAAAACCAAATCTTTAACATATTCAGAATTAGAGTATCTCCACTTGACTTTTCAGCAATTAATTTAGCTGCATCACTTGGAAGGAAGCCGATCAAAGACGCAGTTTCGTTCTCTTTGTGGGACTTTCAAAAGAAGCGTCTGCCTTTCAAAGAGAGCGCCCAAAATTAATCTCGTCCTCTTTGAATGATAATCTAGGCACCTATTTCTTGAGTTATGTTTTCAGAAATAAAATCAGTTTTGGCATTCATTAAACGAGCTCATTGTACATCGTCACTATTCTGAATCACAACTCGCAATACCGTGAACGATCTCTCTTTTTCCGTTTCCGTTTTTCCTTCAATTCCTTTTATCTCGTTTTCAGAAGAATTCCTATTAGTTGACTTTCTTTTTCAGCAATAAGCCTTTCTTTTTCTTTATCAGCCGCAAATCTTCGCCTCATTTTCAGCAGCAAGTTTTTTCTTTTTAAACAGTGAATTTTTGTAAATATTTTTCTGTTGTTGATTATGGTTGTAAATGATTCGCATTTATACCCCGTCATAAATTACACTTTCTAAAATTGCATCTTTCGTTTCTATAATTTTGAAATTCGCATCGATAATAAGGCCTAAATCTACACCCAACTATCACGTAAGTTCAATTACTACCAAGCACCCTTTTTTGTTTTAAAGTTGTTGAACAACGCTAATGTCAAATCGATAACGACAAATGCTCATCAAGATTAGTGAAAAGATGCGTTAAGAGAATGAGAAGTTCGAAATTTCACATTCAGTTTATTTAACAATAACCAGAATCACAAAAGATTTTCTTTTTATGTTTATTTAATTTATTAGATCAAGACCAACCAACCTGAAATTACACCGCCGCTAGTTATAAGTACTTACCTTAATGATTACAACGAGGAGACATATATTTAGCCACTCTATAAAATATAAAGAACTTCTGATTGAAAGTATAGAGATAAAATATATTTTAAAGATTCAGCTCCCCTGCCCTGAGACTCTGTTGACCACACTGATGTTCCTTGGTTCCCACACTCGATAATTGGCATTTCTGGCCACCTGTGTCATCAGCTGTGTAACACCCCCACAGTGTTAAGTGCCTCCAGGTTGCTAGATGGGGGACCATCCCGCCTCCCCCGAGTACGGTCATCTTGCCAATTAGTGAGTCCAGATAAAGAACCACACCTGCGTTTTTCGTCATTCCAAGGAAATAAATCGTATCTTCGAAGGGGAAGAGTGTCAAACCTTCTGATGTAAACCTTTATTTTTTCATTGTGGAGGGTCAGTTACGAAGGTGGATTATTAACGAACATTCTCACGGTCGACTGGTGACAACTGAGGTTTTTTTCTAAACGGTTATTGGGTAACAGGAGTTTTGGCAGATAATAAAATGCGAGATTTTTGGAAGATAAGAGGAAGAGAGAGAGAGAGTTTTGGGAGAAGTCAGAGAAGCTTCGCGTGAATCGGGCTTCTGAGTAAAGTTCCACCCAAATGGAATTCAGTTTATTCCTAGAGCCTGTCGTAGCCTGATGCGCTAACAGCCTGTTAACTGTTTTGTCAGGTTGTTTCTCCGAAATTATTGGAGGAACTATTCTTGTTTAACTCTCAACTGTGTTGTAAATATTATCATTCATTTAGCCTAGATGCGAACTAGTTGCTTTTATGTACATAAGGCAGTAAATAAAGAAATTGTCTTTAAACGCTACCCTCTTATTTGATCGGATTTGATCAAGTCATTACAATATGCATATTTTTAAAAAAATATTTCGTTGTTTTTATCTTCTTTCAAAAAAAGAACGCATTCCTTGACTCCTAATTTTTATGACAAATATAATTTTCAGTGCAACCTTTGAATGTCTTCAAAATTTTTGCAATAAAATATTATAATAAATTTAGTCACAATATTTTTTTAATGATGCATCTTGAATTAATAATTTACTTGTTTTAAATTTCTAATATTTTGTAACATTAATTAACGATGTAATTTGTTTGTCTAATGAAAATTTATTTTAAAAATCTTCAAACCGATTATATGGATTTAGGTCTATTGCATTATGTATTCGCTATGATTTTGTTTCATGTTGCTATCTGTGCATTGAATCGTAATAATTCCTTAATCTATTTCTTTTTCAGCAATGCGTGTTCTCTCTTTTGAATCAACTGAAGCAAAAGGGAAAATGCAAACTCGGAGGAAAAGTGAAAAATGTGGTGCAGGTCTAATGATGAGAAAGAATCCCATCACTTTTTCATGTAACCTATGAATTTTTTGTTAATTGTCTTTTTATTTTACAAAAATTAACGGGATATATGTAAAAATTTAAATTTTTAAATCAATAAATAATGAATATTTATAAAGAAATTCAAATTTTCTCATTTTGCATTTCAAAATTCAAAACTACAAAGATTCATATGATAGAGGATGAATGTTCCACTCTTTTAATTACGAAAATTCGAAGCGAACGTCTTCTTTCAGAATGTAGTCCATTATTTTCACGTAGCATATAAAAAGAAAGTATTAAAAAAAAATCTCCAAGGATCTGTTGAGATATCCCACATTCAAGATTATGCCGGTGAATTTGGACCAAAATATTGCAGATGAAAGAAACTTGGATTGCATTATCTACATTAACCCTTTGCGCTCGGATGGTGTCTCTCACTCACCATTTGAAAAGGAGCATCATTTTGACATCTTATTTATTTATTTTTCAATTTTGATTGTTAAAGTTAGTTAGTTAGTTGGTTTTTATGGCGCAAGGACCAGATCTGATCATTCTGCGCCAAACATTTGTTAAAAATGCTTTCGTGTTAATAATTAAAACATTCTAAGTAGATACAATTAAATATGATGTAAAATTTGAATATCTTTTAAAAAAGTAAAAATATTTGGATGAGGGTTATCTCCTAAAATGTCATTTAAGTTAAAAACAGTAGCTCCAAAATGAACTTGTCGTTGTGTACTAAAATCTTGGCATTCACACAGAATATGCTTAACCGTTAAAACACAATTGCATTTATCACAAAGTGGTGCAGGATCAGAGTGCAAAAGATGTTTTTAGGTCAAATAGGTGTGGCCTATTCGAAGTCTCGTGATAATGACATCTTTCTTTCTAGTCAGAATTTTACTTTTGAAACCCTTGACAGATGGCTGTGTTTAGTTAACTTATTCGTAGATAGCTTTTCCCATGTAGCGTGCCAGAATTTACTTTGAATTATTTTTATTGCTTGGAATGCATCGGATAATGGAACAAAATTTTCCTTCAACAGGGTTGAGCTTTTTGCTGCCTTGTCAGCTTTTTCATTCCCCCAAATTCCAACATGCCCAGGAATCCAACAGAATTTAATCGTGAAATTATTTTTGAGTGAATTATATATATGCAAACTATTTAGAACTAAGGGATGACTTTCCGATGACACATTCTTAAAAGCTGCAATACTACTTTTAGTATATATAATAAATTTAGAGGGGGATGACGTTGCAATTTTTTTAAGGCTTAGATATATTGCATGAAGTTCAGATGTAAAAACAGAACAGAAAGGGTGAAGTCTTTCGGATATTATTACATTACGAAAAACTGCTGCTGAGCCAACATTATTACCACATTTCGAACCATCTGTATAAACAGGTTGAAAAGAATGATACTGTTGTCTATGTTCATAAAAACATTTCTGAAACATCACGTCTGATGTTGATGGTTTCAGGAAGTGCATAAAATCATCTACAAAACTGAAAGACGACTCCTGCCATGGAGGTGGACCACTAATGTTTACAACAATCGGGAAGTCCTCAGTTTTGAATGTTCGTAAAATCTCTCCTATACGGAATCCAAAAGTTGACGTAAAAGACAATCTCTTAGAGAATAACGATCCGTATATAGGATTAAGAACCTTGTTGCCCAGTGGATGGTATTCGACACTTTTAATTTTATAAAAGTAGGATAAACAAAGTCGTTTCCGCCTCAGTTCCAAGGAGGGCTCACCACTTATAACTTGTAAACTTTGAATTGGCGATGTTCTAAAATCACCGGTAGCTATACGAAGTCCTTGATTATGCACCGAGTCTAACAATTTCAAGGTAGATTTGGCAGCTGAGCCATAAATGGGTGTCCCGTAGTCAAGCTTTGAGCGTACCTTCATCAAATAGGCTCTATCTGCTCCCCAAGAGGTGTTTGAAAGGACTTTTATAATGTTTAGCGTTTGAAGGCATTTTCTTTTCAAGTTTTGAATATGAGAGCGAAATGTTAGTTTATTATCTAATATCACGCCCAAAAACTTTTTCTCACTAACTGTGGGAATGACCGACTCATTCAGTCGAAGCTCTGGATCTGCATGAAGGCCACGTCGCTTACAGAAGTGAACACTAACTGTTTTCTGAGGAGAAAAAACAAATCCATTTTTCAAAGCCCAGTCTATCATATTGTTTATGGATGTTTGTAAATGTTTTTGAATGAAATCCAAACTTTCGCTAGCACAATGGATCTGGATGTCATCGACATAAAGTGAAGTATGTACAAATGGTGAGATTTTCGAAACAATCCCATTTATTTTTATGATAAACAGTAAAACACTTAGTACGCTACCCTGAGGAACACCTTCATGCTGAATGAAAGTGTCTGATAAAATATCACCAACACGAATTTGAAAGATCCTTGTCCTCAAAAAATTTTGTACAAAAATTGGTAGATTCCCTTTTAAGTGTAAGTTAAATAAATCTTTCAAAATGCCATAACGCCAGGTTCGGTCATAGGCTTTATCCATATCAAAGAAAATAGATACAAGATGTTTTTTGCTTACAAAAGCCTCTCTGATAGAAGTCTCCAATTTTAGTAAGTTATCCAATGTACTTCTCTTTTTGCGAAAACCGCTTTGGAAAGGGGAAATCCAGTTTTTCTCTTCTAAGACGTACATCAATCGGTGACTAACCATACGTTCCATTAGTTTACTGAGGCAACTTGTAAGGGCTATTGGTCTGTAGTTAGAGGGATCTTGCCGATCTTTCCCAGGTTTGAGAATAGGAATTATTATTGCTTTTTGCCAGCAGGTTGGGAAGAATCTTTCTATCCAAATTCTGTTAAATAAAGTTAAGAGTACCCGCAATGACGAATCACCTAGATGTTTCAGCATATCATAATGTATTCTATCAGGTCCCGGTGATGTAGAATGGGATTTTTTTAATGCATTTTTCAATTCATGAAATTTAAAAGTAGTATTATATTCCTCCCCATATGAAGGTAGAAAATCTAATGTTTGTTTCTCTGTCTGCTTTTTAAAAGCAATAAAATCTTCTGGATAAAATTCTTCACTCGATATGTTAGAAAGAGTTTGTCCAATTAGATTAGCAATTTCTTTTGCATTAGAAATTACTTGTCCGTTCAATTTTAAAAAGGATATTTTATCTGAATTTGAGTAACAGCCAAAAATCTTTTTTATTTTATCCCACATGATTTTAGAAGGTATTTGTCCTTGAATGGAATTGACATACGAATGAAAGAATTGTTCCTGACTAATGCGTCGGATTCTACGAAATTCAGATTTTGCTTTTTTAAATTTAATGAGATTTTGGGTTATAGGGTATCTCCTGAAGGTATTCCATGCTTTGTCTAGTGCTCTTTTACAGTTTTCACATTTGTCATTCCACCACGGTTTGCATAGCTTTGGTATTTTCCCCGATGATTTGGGAATACTGAGATCTGCTGCTGCAATTATACGTTCGGTTACAAGCTTGACTGCCAAATCAATAGAAGTTTCATCAATCATATCTGGTGTAAGTTGACATATTGAGTTGAACAATGGCCAGTTTGCTTTACTAACATTATATCTCACAGGTCTTTTAGGAAATAAAAAATCACTGTGCATGTACGTCAATACAATAGGAAAGTGATCGCTGTTGTATAAATTTGAGTCCACGGAAAATTTCCAGTAAGGGGCAAGGGAAGGAGAACAAAGTGCAAGATCAATCGTGTGGAATGTTTTGCTAGCTTGGTGAAAGTGAGTAGGATTATTGTCATTAAGTATACAGAGACAATGATCATCAATTAGTTTTTCTATTTGCCTCCCTCTCGTATTGATATCAACATTATTCCAAATAGGATTATGTCCGTTTAAATCATTTAGGAGAAAAAAAAGTTCTGGCAACTGTTCTATTAATTGATTCAAATGTCGTTGTTCAATATAGTCATTTGGGGGCAGATATAAATAGCAAATTGTTGTTAGAACTTTCAACTGAATTTGGACAGCAATTACCTGTAAATTTGTGTCTAAAACAACGTCATTACTTGGCAAATGACGTATAGTTAAAGATGCAACTCCGCCAGATGCTCTAGAATTTTGTTCATTATCTTTTCTTTGAAGGACATAGTTTTTAAGATTGGGAGAGACACGTGGAGTCAAATATGTTTCTTGTATCCCCAAGCAAACAGGTTGATATTTGTTAATAATAGATTTGATATCCTCTTTATGAGCTTGAAAACCGTGACAATTCCAAGAGACTAAATTAATATTTGTCATTTCGGTTTCCTGAAGAATTTAGATTTAAAAACTTTTGGCTTGGCTAAGCTTACTCTAGCTTCATCGCTCAGGTCCATTTCGCTGAGAGATTCATCGGATGGATGAATTTCCAACTCAACATCCTTACTATTTACGTTTATCTTTTCTTTCTGTTCATTTTGGTTTTGAATGGAAAGATTCTTTTTTTTTTCTTTTTATTTTGTGGAACAATTTTTAAAGTTTTTTGGTTTTTTGTAATGTTTTTTTCTTTAGTTATGGAAGACTTGTTAGATTTTATTATTTCGAGCCAATCTTTCAGTTTGATGGTAATGTATTACTCATTTGATGGAGAAGGAAAAGGCTTCGCGATTGTTTGCGATGGACTACTGTTTTCTTGAATTTGTATCGGTTCAGTTTGCATGCTTGAACAAGTCGTTCTTTTTAAAGCTGTACTGTATGAGAGATTTTCCTTTGGACGTCGTTTTTCAACTATTTGCCTAGCTTCTGCAAAAGAGATATTTCTAGAAATTTTAATGGTTTGGATTTCTTTTTCAATCTTCCACTTGGGACAGGATTTAGAATAAGCAGGATGACTACCGTTGCAATTAACACATTTTTGGGGCTTTGTGCATGGTGTGTCATCATGGCCAATTTCAGAACATTGTGGACAGCGAGAGGAAGAAGCGCGGCAGCTAGTTTTTGTATGTGCAAACCTCTGGCATTTAAAACAACGCATCGGGTTTGGCACAAAGGACGCACATCGCAACTTATGAACCCAGCTGTTATCTTTCTGGGAAGCACATGAGTAGCAAATGTCAAAATAACATGCTTGGTTGGAATTATTTTACCATCTCTTTTTAATGTTATACGGCGTGCACTTGTTACTCTAAATGACTGCAGTTCGGAAACAAATTCTTCATCACTAACCATAGTAAGGTCCATACTAGATATGACACCTCTGGTATAATTCAGAGTTTTATGGCCAGATACTTCTATTGGGGCATCACCAAAATTCTTTATGGCTAGAAGTTGCTCTGACTGTTTCGGCGTCGCAGTCTCTATTAACAAATCTCCAGATCTAAGCTTCTTTATAGATGTGACGTTTCCAGCAGTACTTTGAATATACTTTTGTATTAAAAAAGGTGACATGTTTTTAAGTTTATCGTCTTTACCATGTACAACTAAAAATTTTGGAAGAAATTTCGAAAGCTCAGTTTGTGAAACGTTAATTGATTTGTCGGACTCGGTGTGTGAAGAAAGACCCATGCAAAAAAGACAAAAGTTCAGGCCCGACGGCACCGCCCACAACGGAGCCCAACAAGGGATGGCAGCCACCGGCTCTAGACATTTCCAGCCTCGGCGCTTACCATGGCGCTAGCCGGAACCTATACGCTGGGAGTCACCCCCGGGGACAGTGACCACCCTTAACGCCAAGCCCAAGGAGTGACCCCTTCGCTTGATCCCCTTGAGCAGCCCAGTCATGTGCCTAGGATACCGGTCGATTGATACATCGGGGACCGAAATGTACCACCCGTCCAATGGGTCGCCACGTACAGCCAACACGTGGGGTTTTTGGCTGTCCATGAGAAGCAAGAAGCAAACAGAGCGGCAACAGCTTTCCATGGAGAGCTCCCTCGCTTGCCGTCGAGGGAAAGAAAAAATTAAGCAGATAGCAGAAGGCGTAGGGGAGTGGAAACATAAAGGGAGTAAAGATCCCTGGGAACCTCGGGATTGGGACACCCGTACTCACCTATAGTAGGTGAGCCCCTGAGGGGCTTGATTGTTAAAATTGTCCACAGAATGGTAAGAAGATGTAGATTAACTTTACGAGGAAATTCAAACTTAAAACAATTAAGTACATTTATTTTTGCAGAGCAATACACAAATCTTTGTATGAGGTGAATAATTATGCATCGAATTACTTTTCTGAGTGCAAAGGATTAAATCTGTGACTCAAAGATTTTTGGAGCAGTTCATCAGAGGGAAGTTGATATGTCAGCCGAACTGGACGCAACAGTTCAAAAATGCAACGAGCAAGATTTACGAATTATGGATTACATTCATATAAAGACTATATTGGATTTTGGAACAAATCCGTCAAAGAATGGAGCGTTTATCGATTTGTTTGTCGGTTCCTATGTGAACGCATAACTGAATAATACAAAAACTAGAGGAACGAATTCTAGTTATTGGTCTGTGCTCATAGTCTATGGATTCGTTTTAACTTTAGACTAGATTCATTTGGCGGAATGTCATATCAGCGAGATTGAACAGAATGATTCAAAATTGCAAAGAAAGAGACAAATGGAAGTTAAATGCGATCTGCCCTCCTGCCCTCCCCTCCCACCAAATACATTTTTAGATATTTACAGTGAGTCACAAAATTGAGTATACACCTCTAAAACTTTTAGACTTCTTCCAATTACAAATTAAATATTGATTTAAAATAGATAAATTTTTTTATCCTAGATACTTTAACCTCTGCTTTACCATCCTATAATAACACAATTCTATAAACTTATTTATTACGAAAAAAGTTAAGCGATTCGAAGAAAAGATAGAAAACCATGCCACAAAATTGAGTATACACTTCTTATATTTGTAAATTTTGCCACCACATTTTTTAGTTTCAAATTTTCTTTAAAGAGTTTCAGGAGTAGCTGCTGCTTATAACACGTGCTATTGCACTTCAACGCTTTTAAATAGTATTTTTTCTCGTTAAAAATCGTAAAATGAGCTCTCGTAGAGAAACTACTGAATCTGAACGTTTATTGGTTGTAAAATGGTCGAAAGAGGGCAAATATCTTCGAGAAATCGCTTAGTTGATTGGTGTAACTCATGGTTGTGTTCAAAAAATACTACAGAAGTATAAAAAAACTGGACCTGTGGCCAATATTCCTGGAAGAGGACGTAAAGAAATACTGACTACTACAGCGAAGACGAAGATCATTCACTCAGTAAAAGAAAGATCCGAGGGTGAGGGCCTCTAAACTAGCTTTATCGATGTCCTCTACAATCGGGAAAAAGATCTCAGTTGAAACAATTCGACGTACCCTTCACCAAAATGGGTTTCATGGTCGTACACCAATACGAAAGCCACTCATCAAGTATGTGAATAGACAAAAGAGAGTGATTTTCGCCAAAGAACATCGTTTAAAGCCTATTTCTTTCTGGAACACTGTAATATTTTCTGATGCAAGTAAGTTTAATCTTTACGGAAGCGATGGACGATTTAAAATATGGAGAGAAGCTGGGAAAGCACTGGCACCTAAAAACACCATTAAGACAGTTAAGTTCGGAGGTGGATCTGTCCTCGTTTGGGGTTGTATGTCGGCTGGAGGAGTTGGAGAGCTTGCTTTTATTGATGGTATTATGGACAAACATGTATATTTGGGGATTTTAAATGATAACTTGAAAAAAAGTGCCAGTAAGTTGGGGCTTGGATCAAGCTTCATATTCCAGCAGGGCAACGACCCCAAGCATACAGCGAAGATTGTGCAGTTTTACTTGCTTTTTGTGGTCGCAATTAGAGAAAGCTGTACATGAGCACGAAATCACAAGTAAAGAAGTTCTGAAGAAGGTTCTGAGAGAAGAATGGGCTAAAATTTCTGTTGAAACCACTAAAACACTAGTAGAATCTATGCCCAGAAGATTACAAGCTGTAATTCAAGCAAAAGGTTATGCAACAAAATATTAATTTGTACGTTAAAAGGAAATTAATAAAGGTGTATACTTATTTTTTGTGGTGTTTTTCCTCTCGTCTCAGATCTTATTTTTTTTCGTGAAAAATAAGTAAACGTAACAATTTTATTAGTATAGTACGGTAAAGCATAGACTAAAGTATATAAGGTAAAAATTTCAAGCATTTTAAAGCAATATTTAATTTGTAATTGCAAAAAGTCTCTAAGTTTCCAAAGTGTATACTCAGTTTTGTGGCCCACTGTAGTTATTTAATCATTTTCAACTAAACTTGGAAAAACTACTCCAGATCCTTATAATGCGTTGCAAGCTCAACCGATTGTATGAAAATACCACCAAATCAGACAAAAAAAAAAAAACTTAATACTCGCAATATATTATCCAGAAACATCTGAACTTGTTTAGTATTTTTTAAAATTTAAATGCATGTGACAGAATTTATAGAATGAAGGAATCTGTAATGTTCTTCAGATAATACTGTAGTACCTAAAGATGTATCGTAAGATAGAGTCATTTGATGTCGCTCGATATCATACAACATTACATCCATCTATATCTATACTTATAATAAAAATGAATGTGTGTGTGCATGTGTTGGCACTCTACTGGCCAGCGTCGCGTTAACTTCCAAAAATATCGCACAAAAAAGGATTTTTACATCAAATAAAGTTCAAAATATTATCTTTGACAAAGATTTAACTTATAAATTAAATTCCGATTTTCTATCAAGTTGTCAAAAAATATTTTTCAGCAATTTACTTCGTGCAAAATAAAAATAAAATTTAACCTGCATGCGCACGCTACTCTTTAATGGAGAAAAATGAGCGTTTATCAATGTGTTGTTATAACACTGATAAAAATTAAAATTTAAAAATATAAGTGAACTATTATTGCAAATTAAACATGAAAAATTTAATTTTCAGCACATATCTGTCTGAAATGAAATAAGTATGAAATTTGATATTTTAATATGCAAGGAAATTTTTTCGACATTCTTTTTCAATATCTATATTATTAAACAATCAATTAAACAGTTTTATTGAAGAAAAACGTGGTTTAATATATACAGGATATTCATTCTAATCAAAGCCAAACAGATAATTTGTGAACCTTTAGTAATAGACATACATCTGCTAACAAAAGGGTCTAATTGAAATGAATAATTATATTTTATGTAATTTTAATCAAATGCTCTGAGGAATTACTAATTTTATATCTTTACATAAATATTTAGTCCAGTTAATCATATGTAACAAAATATTCTTGAGACGCTAAAATTTTAAACAAAATGACTTCCACTCCAATTAAATAAATAAATAACTGAAACTGACTGATTTATGAAAATTTGAATATCGCTGTTCTATAAAACAGTCGATTTTAGACCACTTCATCGACCATCTCAATGAAGTTATGTCAATCGTCACCCAGGATTTCTCAAGAGTGTTTAGTCTCGGATTATAAAAATATTTATTGCTCAAAAATTTTAATATTCAAACTTTATAAAGCATCCAGATTTGATAGCAGAAGACAGAAACGTTTATTTAAAAGCTGGAGTGTCGAGAATATTTTGTAGAATGATTTCTTAGGGCCAAAGGATTGTATAAAATTTAGATTTCGTAATTTTGAAATATATTTGTATACTGAAGCAGAATATTATTATTAACATCATTTAAATTCTTTTAAAAGTAAAATTTAAAAAGGAATTTATTTTACAGGGAATCAGAAATGTTTGTTGAGTAATTCTTTGAGATGTTATATAAATTATTCTGTAGTGCACGTAAGACTTCAATGCCAGACGACTCTGCTTTCAGTACTCGCATTTAAGAAAGTCCATGCCTGGTTTCAGTAAAAAACATTTTTATATTTATTGTAATTCAATAATTTACACTTTAATTTAAAGTGGAAATTTTACGGGCGGTGACAAAAAGTTAGAGAGATGCATAGTACAACGAACTGAACGGCTCAGGGCCTATATAATTGTTTCAATCAATTGCATGACTATCAAAATTTGAAACTTAAAATATTTTGCTGAAAAAGCTATTGAGAAGCCAAGTTACATAAAATATTTAATTGAAAATTTTAGCGACCATTAATACTGGCGAACCAGCTGGTCGCCAAGGACCTCTACTGTTTATAATGTTAATACACCGAGGCACTCAAGCAAGTACACTGTACTACTAAATTTTATTGATCAAAATAACTATTTATATTGAGCATTCAAACAGAAGCACCATCTGGTGCTGGTTTTGCAAGATAGAAATAGGGGCGTAAATATTCTTCCCGACATTGACATGCTTTGCATTCTAGAAAATTATTATTATTTAAGAACAGTTTAAGTGAACGGACTAACAAACAAAAGAACACTAAATTACTATTTCATAAGTACATAATTAAATCAATTTTATCAAACACACACAATAAATATTTTGCTGAAAATGAATTTGTAGAGATGAAATTTTTTGAACTGGCGGCACACGCGATGAGAGAAACACGCTAGAAATGGAGCGTTTATATTCACCTCTCTCAGTCCCCACCTTCACGACTCTAATTAGGTCATCATTGTCACTGTACAACTCGGCGATTCTCCCCAAAGACCATTTAAGATGAGGCATATTATCCTCAATGAGAACAGCCACATCGCCCACCTTTACGTTTTGTTTTTTAAACTGCCATTTGTTGCGTTGCTGCAACCCATTTTGGTAGCAACGATGCCACTTATTCCAGATTAGTCGAATCAATATGGTAACTCGTTATAGCCCTAGTGTTGCTTTAAAACAGGACATTAATATAATTAAACTAAGCAAAACTTGTAACTCGTTGCTATCTCTTGATGGCATTCTCCTTTAGATCAATTAAATTAGGCTCAATTATGGAATTTATTGACCTATCAAAGAAATGAGCAGGGGTGTTAGGGCATCTAAATCATCAACATTACATGTTAAAGAACAAAGGGGGTTTGGAATTAAAGATTCCTTCTATTAAGATGCAAACGGTTAGAAATTCCTTATAGGTTAGATTGGATCTTCCCACAACTCTTATGATATTTCACAGATTTTATAGCGGCTTCCCACAAACCACCAAAGGAAGGCGCTCTTTGGGGAATGAATTTCCATTCAACTCCTTCTGTGGTCAAGAAGCCCACAAGTTTATCACCTGGCGTTTTAACCAGTTCAAGAAGTTTCTTAATCTCCTGGTTTGCACCAATAAAGTTTTTGCCGTTGTCCGAATACAATTTTGCACACTTACCTCGAAGCCCCAAAAAATCTCTTTAGGACGGCAATAAATGCTTCAGATGATAGGTCGGATGCAATTTCAATGTGAACAGCCTTAGATACAAAACAAACAAATATGCAAATATAAATTTTTATGAAGTCTGATTACGATATCCAATCATAAATGGGTCACAAAAATCTACACTAGAACAATCAAAAGAATAATCGGGAACGTAGAAACCATGAGACGTAGGTTTGGTCTAGCTTTGAAGGAAAGAAACAACGCATTCGTGTACTACACAAAGACCGACCATGTAGCGGCCAAAATTTGTCTTATTGTGTGCAGAAGAGAGGATGCACCAATATGAAGATTTTGTCTATGAAAATGAATAATGAAGTTATTTGTCAGTTAATGATAATTGGCCAAAATTACCGGGTATTTAGTAACATATGGCAAATATGAATTACCCAAACGTCCACCCACTTTCAATATTCCATCACTATCAAGGAAGGGATTTCAATTTTTTTAGTTTACTATTTAGCAAGACACCCTTCCGGTACAGGAGGTTTCGAATCACAGTTGATAAACCCTCTTCTTAGACCATCCGGATCAACCTAGTTTCTGCTTTATCTAGTTCTGAGGCACAAAGACGGCCAGACATTAAGAGACATTTTTTCACATTCTTTACAAATCTTAATATATTAACTGAAACTACGAAGAATTTTGCACATAATTATTACTCAATCATAATAAATTAGATAAAAGAGACTGTTCAGGATTATCTAAGATATAAACATTAGAAACAAGTATTCCAGACGCCACATAGTCTTTAATTCATTAGAGACTAGGCCGTTCAGCAGGCCAGAGTTCGATTGCACACTTGATAACCTATCTTGCTCAAGAAACGGTGGTCCCTTAAACCAAAGTTCAGATTCAGGGAGATTATGAGGGTGTAGCCGGCGTGAAACAAGATCAACAGGATTTAGATGCGACGGCATAGGGGTCCAAAGGCATCCCTTTGTCAATCTCTATATCTTTGAGATGCGGTTAGCGATGAAGGTCTTCAGTTGATTTGCCGGTGTATTTAACCACGCCAAGGTGATCGTTGAGTCAGTATGAAGCGCATCTTCAGTTTTATACAGGAGCGTATTTTCTGCACAAGCTGAGCCAGAAGAACACAGGCACAGAGTTCCAGCCATGTTATTGAAATGACTCGAATTGGTGCAATACGCGACTTTCTAACCAGAATGGTCATCTTTGAACTGTTTTGATTAAAGTACTGCTGGTAGACGTCAGCTCCGTAGGCAGTCTGAGATGCATCCGCAAAACCCTGAAGGACAACTCTTAACCAGGCGTCGGTCAGAATAAATCGTTTTATTTTTAACGTTTTCAATACACTTAAAAGTCGTCACAAATTCGTTCCACTCCTCGGCAATTGGATTATGCAAAACATCATCTCAATTGAGCTTCTTCTGCCATAATCGCGGCGGAAGGCATTTGGCTTTGTTAACCCAAGGCCCAAGAAACCCAAAGGGTCATAAAGTCTCGTTATGACCCTTTGCACTCAGTACTTCACGCTTAGTATGTGATGGTTTACTCAAAATATATACCTTAAACACAAAACAATCCTGGAACGGCTTCCCACTGAAGCCTAACATCTTCACAGATAATTCAGGTTCAACCGAAAAGGAATGTTCGACGTCTGAAGACAAAGCTGTTCAACAACTCAGGATAATTAGAAGACCACTCATAAAGTGTCATTCCACAAGATTTCAGGGCATCTCGCAGTTGGAGGGCAGTTTCTAGGTCAGGCGCACCACTCACGATATTATTCATGTAGGTATCGTACAGCAAAGCCTCAGAAGCCAAAGCGATTTTCCATCCTGAGCCAACTACTGCAAAGTCCTTATGGCAAGAAAAAGTGTGTTGGACATTCCATAAGTCACAGTTTTCAAGAAATCTGTATTAGGTCCAACTTTCCACAAGATACGCTGGAGGTCTCTCTTATCTGGTTCGATAAGAATCTTGTCCATTTTCTGCATATCAGTAGCAAAGGTGAACTTATGGTCTCCTAAATCGGGTAATGGTATCAAAGACATCTATCATCTCCTTTCATTAGTATGTCGCTAAGACTTACGTCTGTTGTGGTGGAAGATGAAACATTAAAGACGACTCGCAGATTTGTTGCAATTTATCAGGATTCAAAATGCCCTAATGTGCTATGAAGTATTGCGTGGGAGGTTCACTCGACTCAACAACCCTTTCTATGCGACTTAAATCCTCATTCTCTCTCAAAAAATCCACATACAATGATAAATACTCCAAATTCCTAGCCAAACGTTTCCATAATGAGTCAAGTGTTGCTAAAATTTCCCAATTATGGCAGGTCTTTACTAAAGGCCATTGAAACCACATATCTACCTTCATTATTTCTCTTATGGGTGCGCACAAAATGTTCCTCACACAAGGAAGACTCTGTATTCCTCTTGTACTGAACCTCAACGTTCTCGATTTTCCAAAATTGTTTTAGGGTTTTATTTAAATCATCGTCGAGAACCAACCCACAATGAGCGCGATCCACCGCCACTTGCCAGACACTTCCACTAACAACATAACCGAACACAGCATTCTGCAACAGTAATTGCGACATGTAGTTTGCAACATGTATTTGCCCCGGCCACAACAATTCCTAGAAAACCTCAGAACCAAGCCGCTTGTCAGTTTTACCCGGAACATTAAAACTAGGATCTGCCAATGACACAAGCTCCGAAACATTAACATCCACATTAATTGCTTTATTTGGCATATGTATTTTATCAACCATCAACATCGATAAAGTTTTATCATAACTTTTATCCTTATTTGCCATCAAAGTCTTAACATAATTTTTTACGACCATACTCGCATCATTTACACACGAAACCAAGGTATTTATTTTCTCCATTTTAAGTTGCAACTTCTCCGAACGCGTTCTAGTCCATAAACAGGACTGGGAACCAACGCGAAGAAGACACCTAACCTCAACCCATTGCGAGAATTTATTCTTAATAAGAGCATGAATAGTACTTAGTATTAAGCTTTTTGTACTTCCCTTCTTCTTGCGTACAGCCGACCACCCCGCCACCACTGAACGTAGCAGTATCGACAGGATTTGTTGTGGCCGACTGCTATCTGCACTTCCCTTCTCAAAGCCAACTGCTGCAAATTGATAAATAGAGATGATTTCTTCGCTCTGCTTTGGAATGAAAGAAGCATCCAATTTCAGCTGAGACGAGGGGCTACCAGAGTCTTGACGCGGGAAGTGAATCATTCTATGATGAGGCTACAGACAAAATCAATTCCTGACTGAACGACATTCACTTAATTTATGGGGCAAAAAACAACGAAAACAAAGATTTTTCTTTATTACTTCCGCCTGACCCAAACCGAAAGCCGCCTAAATTGTGAGCATGCAGAAAGGGGGTGAGAACTTTTTACAAAGAACACAATTAGTATTTTTAGTCTCCAAGAAAAATTCTTTGGATATATTTCTATCTGTCCACAAATTTGGAGTCCTCTGTCATTTATTTTTTGCATGACTCACAGTATTCCTATTAACTAGTTCATTCGAACTCCTACCTCTCGAAGACAAGTAAATACCACATTCCCATCCGAGATGTTGAGACTTAAACCCCTCACCCTGCACAATTCCAATATGGGTTCTTAATTCACGATCAAGTATCTCAGAAATCCTATCTGAGGATCACAGAGAGATATGAAGTCAATCACCTTGCGCAATTAGTAGTAATAATCAAAGAAAGCACATGAACGAGAAGCGAATTGAACGTAATTCTCAGATGGTAACTTTTGCGCCTTTCTAAAATTACTCAGTTATTCTTGAGGTGTGGGTTCAAAATCCTTTAGTACTTAGTAATAGTTTAATCTTTCCGTAATCGCACAAATCCTCTTGACTAACATAAACTAACAGATTTACTTTTCCTTCCAAAATGTTTAACAAAATCTCTGCTTTTAATTCCTTTGGTACAGATTTATTTTGGAATGCTTTTTCCAAAGAATGGAAAAACAAATTAAACAATTCAAATTTAACAGGAACAGGAGTCTTAACACTTCTAATTGAACTTCCCAAATTGTCAGTTAGGGAAATTGATCTCTAACTTAACTAGTTCTCCAGTTTCAGTAACTTGAAATTGTTATCCAAACTCTTCTTTGCATTAGTAATTTCCAGTTTTTCAATTTGGGCTAACCTTAATTTTTCCAGTTCTATCTCACCCTCTCGCTTGATCCTCTCTGAATCCAATTTCTCTTTCCAGTCTTTCACCCGTTTTTTATTTTCTTCTAAAATATTATTAATAAGATTACGCACAAATTCAATATCGCCCCTATACAAATCACTGGATTCAGTCAAGGTGTTTAAATACACTACCTTTTCCTTGGCCGGAATATCCAAGCCAATTTCCTCCACAGGGGCAATTAGCTCATCTCTCTTATAACTCAATTTAAACGCCATCCCTACGCCTGCGCTATCTTATGCCATTGACAAAAATTAAAAGCAACTTCACATTAAAATTTGAATTCAAATTTAAAACTAACCACACAATAAACTACACAACTAGATTGAAACCGCCCAACTTAAAATCCCGTCATAAACTACACAACTAGATTGAAACAGCTTAACAATAACGCAATCAACACCGAGTAAAATGGATCAATCCCAACACCAATTTATTTTATCTTTTGATTCAATTTACTATTAAACCACTCATTCACTTACCATAACAATTTCATTCAAAACTGTGAATCCTCCCACTCAATACTCAATTCTATAAACACATATCTTTGCTCTAATTCACAGCTCACGTATCTATAAGTCGCCGGACCAAAATGTTACTACACCAAGACACAGAAGAAACACACTGTAGCAAGTGGATTGTACTACTAAATTTTATTTATCATCGTTAAAACCACTATTTATATTAAACATTCAAATAGAAGCGCCATCTGGTGTTGGTTTTGCGAGATAGAAATAGGAGCGTCAAACATATGATAAAGACGAATGTGTGTCTGCATGTGTTGGCGCTCAACAGGCCAGACCGTTTGACCTACAGCTACCAAATGTTGACTGTGTATAACCTTAGAGGTCAGAAATGCGCCCCTCGGAGCAATTTTTTAAAATTTTTAAGCATTATCGCATAAAAGTGATATTTACATCAATTTAAGGTCAAAAGGTCATCTTTTTAATGATACCAATGTTTTAACATATAAATTAAGTTTCTACTTTTAAGGAATTTTTAAAAAAATATTTTTACCTTATTTTTCAACAATTTATTTCTCACAAAATAAAAAATAAAATGTAACCGACACAGAAACGTCTCACGCGCATATAAAAAAATTTAGCTTTTATCAACATCTTATCATCACATTGAAAAAAACACAAATTAAAAAAATAAGTTAACTATTACTGAAAATGAAAGTTAAGAGGTGTAATTTTCAGTAAGTGTTCGTATGAAATGTAATAAATAAGAAAATAGATATTTTCAACAAAATAAAGTTTCCTAAGATTTTTTACAATATATATATTACTAATTCAATTCATGAGTTTTGTTTAAAGCAAACGTGATTAAATATATACAAGATATCTTCTATAATCAGGGCTCAACGGCTAATCTTTAAACCTTTAGTAATGGTCATACAAGTGTTAACAAAATGGTCTAACTGAAGTGTATAATTCACTTTATGTAACTTAAGTCAATAAATGCTTTGATAAATTACGAATTTATATTTTTGCATAGATACTCTGCCCAGTAAAGCATATTTAACAAAATATTTTTGAGATACTACTATTTGAAACAAAAAGAGTTACTCTCAAATCAAATAAATGATTCCTTAAGACTGGCTAATTTATAAAAATCTGAATATTGTTATTCTATATATAAAAAAGATTCCAACTTTCCATCCACTGTCTCAAAGAAAATACACCAATCAACGCCATCGGCGCTCTATTTGTATATGCCAGATCATACGACCTGGAGCTACGAAACTTGGATCACATATACTTTGGAGGATGGGAATTTGTAACTCGGAGCGATATTTAAAATTTTTTAATTATAATTTAAATTAATTATGCAAAATTTTGGCGTTTTACAGGAAATATTACAGCACAAAACTTATTTTTACATCATCTTAAGCTCAAAGAATAATCTTTTCAATTATACCAATGTAAATTAAGTTTCTATTTTTAATGAATTGTTTGAAAACTTAATTGCATTTTGCAACTATTTATTTCACACAAAATTAAAATTGAACGTGTGTGAAAAATTTGCTTTTTTTCATCGTGTTGCTACACGTCAATAAAAATTCAAACTAGAAGATTTAGTTAACTTTTAATGCAAACTAAACCTTGAAGGAATTTTGCAATATCCAGCCCATGTTTCCATGAAATGGAATAAATATGAAATGTGATATCTTCTAAAAAAATGAATGTCGGTGAAGGTTTTCTATAACATTTTAAAACAGCTATATTATGAACTAGTCGCCTTTTGTGACCAGCTGGTTCGATAGAAGTAATGCTCTCTAAAATTTTCAATTAAATATTTACATTCCTTTCTCTCTTAATAACTGCTTCAATAAAATATTTTTAAGCTTCAAATTTCGATGGTCACATAATTCATATTATTATAGAAGCCTTACGATATTTTGTTCATTGTACTATGTACTACCATTGTATTATATGTCCATTTGCTGTCAGCTGCCGTTAGATTTAAATTTGAACTTGAAATAAAAAAGATAAAACTTCTATAAATACGAAAACATTTTTGCTAAACCAAACATTTTTTTAAAGTATGACTACAATAAATCGAATCCTTCAGTATTGTAACAGTATTTGTGCCACGCAATATTTTTTTTTTTAAATTTATGCAATGTTTAAAAAAATAATTCAAAATTTTTTTAGGTTTATTATAAAATTCAATTTGACCTTCAAAAGGATTTAAATGTGCCAAATAATATTTTATTATATTTCAATCAATAAATATACTTCTGAAAACATTTATGAAGTCTAAATTTTATACAGTCCTTCACGCCTGTAAACTATATTCAGTAAAATTTATCTTGACAATCTAACCTCAAAATCTTTTGTGATCAAGCCTGACAGAGTTTTGTAGTTTAGAATATCATTATTTTAGGACAATCAGTCTCGGAGAAAGTGCAAGCGCTGATTGGCGCATTTTCTTCGAGATGATCGATGAAGAGGTCTAAAATCGCACGTTTTTATTTATAGAAGAGATATTCAAATTTTCTTAAGTAAATTAGTTTTAAGTGAAAAACAGTTGAACTTTTCTTACTCAAATATAATTTCTTACTCAAAATATTAGTTCTTAAGAATATTTTCTTAAATATGACTCACGGAGCAGAAAATCTGTATAAAAATGTAAAATTCGTAATTCATCAGAATATTTATTAATTTATATATTAATGAATATTCTGATGAGTTATTTATTTTAGATCATTATAACGCCAATTAATAAGCATTCAGAAGATAGTTGTTGGAACTTGGTTAGGGTGGATATCCTGTATCGGTTAAACTATGACTGTTCTAAATAAAAACTTAAGGATTGAATTAATAATACACTATTTTAAAGCCTACAGAAAACATTATCTCGCATTAATTTTGTTTTTAAAAGAAAATGTTGGATTTCATATTCATACCATTCATACAAACATATACTGAATATTACACTCTCCTATGTTTGGTTTGCAAAAAGAATTAACTTAATCTTTCAATTTGAGTTTTTGTCAACATGATGGCAACGCACTGATAAAAGATAATTAATTTTTCCTACGTTCTCATTACGTGCTTGTGCAAGTTAAATTTATTTTCATTTTGTGCGAAATAAGTTGTTGGAAAATATGATTAAAATATTTTTTAAAAACCTCATCAAAAATAGAAATATAATTTATATATTAAACCTTTAACATGATGCAAAAATCCTCTTTCTGTTGTAATATTACAGTTATAGTGGAAAAACGCAAAAATTTCCTTTAATTTTTAATTAATTGCAATTCTAATTAAGAATTAAAAAGAAATAACTCGGAACCGCCGCCGTTCAAAATATATATGTACTATATTTGGTAGCTGTAGATCCAATGGTCTGGCGTGTAGAGCGCCAAAACACACACACACACACACACACACACACACATAGATATATTCAGTAATTCATATTTAATTTAGGCATTCATAGTTTAATATATACAGTTAACTAATCAAGGTCCAACAGCTAATTTCTAAAACTTTATTAATCGGAATATATCTATATTAATAATATAGAATGTGTGTTTAAAATTTTTAAAACTGTCTTTTAATGATATCAATTTAGTAGTCGCGCAATGTTTATTGTATCGCAACAATTTTTAAAAAATATTTTTTGCCTGATTTCCAACAGACTGCATTGTTGCCCTGAAGTTCAAACTGTTTTTATTGTTTTATCGACTCTTCTATCCGATGGTTTTTGCATTGTAGAAAGCTAAAGAAGGAGGTTTCTGTTTAATATCTATTAAACTTACGAATCATAAAAAAATGAAGTTATAATATCTCGGAATTTAGAAAACAGATTGACCATATATTTATGTTTTTAATATTGCCATGATGTCATGGGATAGATCTCCATTAAAAACTCCATATACATAATCGCCAGACGGAATAACATAACGGTCGCCAGATTCGAATAATTTTAATGAAATAAAAAGATCCACTCTATCGCGACTAAAATTTATTGAGTTGCAAAAATTTGAATATTATAAAAATTTTATAAAAACGTGCAGTTTTAGATCACTCTATTGAACCTCTAAAAGAAGATACGACAGTCATCGAATAGAAATTCTCTACAACTGACTAGACTAAGATTATGAAAATCTTGATTGTTCTAAAATTTTTATATTCGAAGCTTCACAATTCGTTCAGATTTGATAGCAGAAAATAGAAATTATTTATTTATTGAATTTATTAAAATTATTTATTTGTTAAAGTGTCAAGAATATTTCTCAGAATACGATGCCTTAGGACAAGAGGAATGCATATTATATAAATTTCATAATTTTGTAAATATATTTATTGATGGGAGTAAAATCAGATATTATTATGTCCCTTAAATCTTTTCGAAAATAAAATTAAAAACTGATTTTATGATGAAGCAGAGAAATTTTTTATCAAATAATTCTTTGAGATATTACATAAATTATTCTACAGTGCACATAAGATTCTAGTCGAAAGATTCTGTTTTCCATATTTATATTTAAAAAAGTAATGTGCTTGATTTCAGCAAAAAAATTTTTATATTAAAAACTATTTGAATTTAAAATTCAAATTTTACAGGGCGAGGATACAAAACGAAAGAGATTACAGAGCGTGGTGGGAAAACTTCTGGCAAAAAGTCCGGTCTTTCGTCAAATAAGCTTCTTCGACTTCTATAATCCAGCGTTTAGTCACATACGGCAATTCGTTGGTCCTGGGCCCATAACCTAAGTTGCCAGACGTTATTTGGGTTCAAACCCTGTAATTGTCAAGATCAATTGTCTGTAAGGCCAGCAGAGTAAAATGTTCAAATAATAGCAGTGAAAAATGCATGTAACTGGGGCTTATAAAATGTTGCAGGTCGAGAAGACTTCTTAAAAACACAGACTTTTATTTCTTGCGACAAACAAACATTTAATACATTATAAAATATCACATATTACACAGACTACGAACACAAGTGGGGAAAAAAAAAAGAATCTGAATCTATGTTTAAGTATGCGCACACGAGTGCTTCTGCTCTTATATAGAGTGTAAAAACATTTGCATAAAACCGTCAAATAACATCTTGCATAAATAATTGGAAGCATCATTTCACTTCATGTGATAAATCGTTGCGAACGGGGTTCGAATCATCAACAGTTTGTGTACACGCATTCGGATGGAAAGAGAAACCCAATATGAAACGAGCCTATAAATGATAGCATAAAAATTTTGCTAACAAAAGGTTTAATGAATATTTTTTAGACAATCAATTAAATAGTTAATGTTTCATTCATAAAAACATAATAATAATTGAAGTCAATTTTTTTTTAATTGCTGCAAATTGTTAATAATTTGTTTTTACAATTTCCTCTTAGATTTTTGCTCATGTACTCTGGAAATAGTTCTTTGTGTGTTATTTTCGTTCATCAACAATAAAAAAAATTTCATTTGCTCACGAAATCGCTTGAAAATGAATCGACTCGTTTGAATTTGAAGTTTCAAATTCAAACACTACATTAAAAATTTAAATCATCTACATTAAAAAAAAAATAAGAAAACGTTGTCAACAAACAGAGAGAAATTAAAAAAAAAAATTGTTTCAAAGTTTAAAGTTGCTTGGGCGAAGGAGAATAAAGGTGTTGACAAAGAAGTTGATTATACATATATATGATATACAGGGTGTTTATAAAGTCCCGGACCCATTTTGATGTTTAATAACTCATAAAATAATAAAGATATAAACACACTTATGACATTTATTGATGGAATAACTCATATATTTTCCTTTTCAGGTTTGAATATTTTTACTTTTGTAAATATCGTCTGCGCGTGTGGTTAATTTCAGATAATTTCATTTTCCAGTCTAAATATCTGTACTTTTCTAAATATTGTCTGCTTATTAATTGCATTTTTCTCTCTTTTGTTTTTGTCAACTATTGCAATGTTATGTTTACTTTTGATGTGTTTGTTCTATGTAGTACTTTTGTATGTGATGTTTTATTCGAGCGGATATTAAGGAGAATGCATACACCACAAGAGAAAGCACAGATTTTATGGTGGTTCATAGAAATGAAATCGGTAGTGCAAGCACAGAGAAATTTCAGAAGAATTTACCAAAAAGATCCTCCATCCAAAAACAGCATCTTGCGGTGGAAAAAGAATTTTCTAGAAATTGGAAGTATCGAAGATAAGAAACGTTCCAGACGTCCTTGCACAAGTGATTTTGATGTTGAGCGTGTCAGAGAGACATTTTTACACAATCCTAGAATATCTGTGAGATCAGCGGCAACAGAATTGGATATGCCAATTTCGACGGTGTACAAGGTTATTAAGAAAAAATTAAGACTGCATGCATACAAAGTTCAAATTGTTCAAGTTTTGGAACCGAACGATAGACCTAGGAGGATGGCCTTTGCAACAGATATGCTAAGGAGGATAGAAGATGCTGCTGATTTTCTGAAGAGCATAATGTTCTCCGATGAAGCATCCTTTCATGTTTCTGGCATTGTTAATCGCCATAAAGTGCGCAAATGGCTCTGTGGATGCCGACATGCTTGTCGCTACCTGGCGTGAAATTGACTATCGACTTGATATTCTCCGTGCGACGAAGGGGGCACATGTGGAAGTTCATTGACAAGGGTCATGAAACTTTTTGAGTCTATTTAACCATTTATGTTATTAATTTAAATCTATCTTTATTATTTTATGAGTTATTAAACATCAAAATGGGTCCGGGACTTTATAAACACCCTGTATATTGCTCTTTTTACTTTAGAATTGTCTTTTCTAATTTGTTTTTTTTTTAAAGTTAATAGCAATTGAAAGAAATAGACACAGAAATAAAACTGATATCGTTTAAAAGACGAAATTTAAAATTTTAAGATGATATAAACATATATTTTGTGGAATACTTTTCTCCAAAATTTCTGCGGAAAACAGACAAAATTCTGTTTAATTTCTTAACGTTCAATGAGAGCAGCCTGAAGCCGCTGCTCTCATTGTTTCATTTGTTCGCAAAAACTTCACTTTTCTTGCCTGCGTTTGTGCGATTGACCTACGACTGGTTTAGTCAATGTGAAATCATCGCCTTAATGGCATTTAAAACGTCGTCAAAAGTAATATATATATATATATATATAAAATAGAAATAAAAAGTACTTGTAAAGTAGGTTAAACCATTATCGTTACCTTACAAAAGGCATATTTTCTGATCTCAAGATTGTCTGCTTTTAAGAATGTTTTTGAAAAAAAAATCAATAACAACTGAAGATAAAATTGAGACGAAATTAAATTAGTATCTTTGAAAAAGAAGATTTTGAATTTTAAAATGGTTTAAAAACATTTTTTTTTCTAGAAAATTCATGAAAATTACTGTGGCAAAAAGAATAAAATTTTGTTTAGTTTCCAAATTATTAAATAATTAATTTTTGTAAAGCTGAATTCGTGCAAAATTTGGTTGAATTCGACCCCGCAATTTAGGATGGCACTTACACAGCCACAATGATTTTTATTTATATTCGGATATAACTTTATCAATATGCTTCTAGACTCTAGAAGTTTTTTAGTGCTAGAGGATAAAATGTGAGGGAACGTCAGGGGAAGAAGTTGTAAACAAAGCATTTTCAAAACAGAATCCTCGCTTTTCATGCAGCAACAGAAAGGCTTTTTTTTTGGTAACTGCAATATTAGCAACATATCAAAGAGTAAAGTGCCTAAACTAACACATTAGGAGTCAAACAAATCAAGCAATTAAACGATTTTTTAAACTCTTCAGTACAGATTTCTTGGAAAAAAAAAAGAAATTCGGCATTTAGAAAAGATTTAAGTATCTGATGCACGGAATAATATATAAAGGTGCGGCAATTAATTTATTTGAACGATATGATACACAAATTAATCAGAATTGTAAAGAAACGTTCGTTTACTACTGATGTCAATCACTCTTGCCTTGAACAAAAATGTACGTGCTTGAATGAGACTCTTCCTCCGTAACATGAACATAAGAAGCGTAATGGCAAATCTTAGTCGTCAAATGTATATTCAAGGATTTAATCAAGTACAAGATTTCTCATGGAGTTTGCATCCAAATAGATAAGAAATGTATGTCATAGAGAGCAGCCGCTACTCGATAAATTTTAGCGTCTTTCTGACAAACCCTGCAATCAAAAAACATGATTCAGTTTGACTGAATTAAAACTCCACATTATTGTTGTCTAAGTCCATAATTCATGATTAACTCTGGACTCATGTCCAAAATGAAAGTCACAAACATAAAATCTGCAAAAAATGAAAAACTATTCACTGTGTTGCCACGAAATTTGGCACAGAGGTAGACTACAATGAAAGAAAGAACACAGACACATAACAACATGGAAAAGATTTTAATTGGGAATTAAGAAACAGGGTATATCAAAAAGTCTTACATTATGAATCAGAGATAACGCATTTATCTCGGGAAAAACCTGTATAATATGGAGTGTGACCACCGTGCACTGCTATAAGGCTTCACAACGAGCTTTCATACTGTTTATGAAGGTGTCAATAAATGCTTGAGGCAACAAAGCCCATTCTTCAAAAAGCGTGGCTTTTAACTCTTGGAGGGTATTAGGAGGGGGGTTACGCTGTGCAATGGCTCTTACAAGACCATCCCAAACATGTTCAATAGGATTGAGATCCGCAGACCTCGAGGGCTATTCCATATGTCGAATATCCTCTTCATCAAGAAACTTATCAACGATCTGGGTTCTGTGTGGACGCGTGTTATCGTCCATAAACATGGTCTGGGTCAAAAGCACCCCGAAACAACCTTATTCCAGACGCAGCAGCAAGGTCGCAAGCAAGTTGAGGAGCCGTTGTCAGCCTATGCCGACAACATAGTACTTATGTAGCTTCGTATCTTTGAGACCTTTTGTGATAAACTGCTTAAATTTTGTACTTGACCTTATTAGAGGATGGGGCACATATTACTTACATTTTTTTTTTGTACGGGGTCTGTAAAAAAATTTAAATTTTGTATTTTTTGAAGTTTAATCTCCTGAAAGTTTTAATCGATTTCATAACATTTTGCATCTTTTTTTACACATCTTTGTTATTTACAGTATCTGTCTATGATCAATATTTAAGGAATAAAAGCTACGGTCAAGGACTTTGAAACACCCTGTATATATATATATATATATATATATATATATATATATATATATATATATATATATATATATGTGTGTGTGTGTGTGTGTGTGTGTGTGTGTGTGTGTGTGTGTGGTGTACGGAGCGTCATCCTGGCGGCGCTCGTTTCTCATCTCCCAACCGTTCGTCCAGTTCATTAAATTCGTTTATCTTCTATATCTATATCTATACTTATAATAAAGCTCAATGTGTGTGTGTGTGTGTGTGTGTGTGTGTTGGCGCTCTACAGGCCAGGTCATTTGACATACAGCTATCAAATTTGGTACATGTATACCTTAGAGGTCGGGAATGTGCACCTGGGGTCCCTTTTTTTGAAATTTTAATTAGAATTTTAATTATTAATTAAAAACTAACTTTCCCGCCAAAAGAATCTTCCATTTTTCCCACCGCCAACTTTTCCGCCAAAAAAATCTTCCATTATCCCCAGCGCCAAACGAGAAAGGCTTCCGTTGTTTTTTTCTCCCAACAGTAATGAGGCTAGGGTTAAAATTTTTCGGCGGATTATTTCAATCGGTTCTGCTTATTTTCTTAATGTTTGATGCATTTAAAATTAAACATTGTTAATGAATCAATCTTTCAGATTCATTCTGAAGTACTTTTGAATTAAAATAAAACAGAATAAAGGAAATTAAAAATTTCTAATCCGCATAGCGTTACCCCAACTGGCGTAGAAAAAATCACGTATTTGCGTTACGTAACCGGCGAAGAAAATTCACGCATGCGCATTCTGTTCTGATTGTTGCCATGACAACATGTATATGCTTATAGTTTTAAGTACAACGTTTTTTAAGTAGTTTTTTTAAAACCTGTTTTCAACCGTTTATTTTAAACGATTCGTTTTATTTTCTTAGTGTTTGATGCATTTAAATTTAAACATTGTTAATGAATCGATCTGCTCATAATGAATCTAAGAAAATTTTGTTGACCAACTCTTGAGATATTACATAAATTTAAAAAAATATTCTTTAGTGCCCAGAAAGTTTAAACGCTGAGTGACTCTATTTTCAGTAATCAGATTATAAAAAAATGCTTTGTTTCAGTAAAAAATATTATTATATTAATTGAAGATAAATTCTTTCCACTTTAATTTAAAGCATAAATTCTACGGGTGCTAACAGAAAATGAGAGAGATACATATTACGTTATGACTGAAGGCCTTTATAATATTATGAATGAATTATATGATAATCAAAATTTGAAGTTTTAAAATATTTTGATGAAGAAGCTATTAAAGTAGAAATTGCATAAAATATTTAATTATTAAAATTTTAACGAAAATTAAGATTGGCGAACCGGCTGGTCGCCAAAGGCGGCTAGTGTTAAATTAGTGTGTGATTCTTGTAATACGAGCCATTTCTAAGCATTAATCTTAACTGGGCTTTCCCCTAGGGCCCGTGAGAGATATTTTATTTGATACATAACTCGATTAGTAGAGGCCTGTTTTTCGAGCCAGAGTTAACATGTCACCACACACACACACACACACGCACACACACACACACACACATATATATATATATATATATATATATAATGTTTCCTTTTTCTACTATGAATTTCTTGTTAAAAAGCATGCATTCGATATATTGGACCCTTTTCGTCATCTCAATTACATTAAATAGTTAGGTTGTAAAATAACAATTTCACAGTTATATGAGCGTGGTTCGCGAAAAATATTTTTTTATTGGAAGCGCTATTTTGAAACAATTGTTCAGTTTGTTTGAAAAAAGTGAGTACAAGTTTTTCTTTCTCTAAAGACTGTATCTAGACGCACATTTCCAATTACAAAATTTCATTAAATAATGCAGGCATTTGTGTGAAAATTACCTGGTTTCTGCAGAGAAAGATATTAAAAGAGTGCAAAAATTTAACTTTTATACCTTCACCATAACGACAAAGTGCGAATTTTCTCTCACACAGTATAATTTTTCTCTTGCATTCATCTATGCACACACTAAATTTCACACTGTTATCTACAAAATGGGCAGAGCTATGCTTCATTTGAAATTTGGAGGGAGTAGTCACAAATTTGGAAGAAAGCATTTATAACAGAATTCAAATTTAATCAGTCCAGAAGGACTGTCATATGTAAATATTTTTCATCTGTTATTCACGACTTCGAAGAAATTTGCTAATCACGCATATAATTCTTCACAATGAGTGGTCGACAATTTCCTCTTCAACTTTATAAAGAGGTCAAGAGAAATTGATTATTTAAGATTTCTCACAGAAATTCTAGAATGATTAAAACAAAAGAATTTATTCTCACTTCCGTGTTTTCGTCATTTTTTTCTTTATATTAATGATTTTCTTCAAAAGCTGTTTGTTGTCACGCATACATATGTGTGTATGTATATGCATATATGCACATCTATTATATTATTTTATATATACGCATATATGTATATAAGAATAGAAGAATTAAAAACGTCGTTTTCATCTAAGCAGTGTATTCAGCGATTAAAAACTGCAGGGCCTCTTTTTCTCCTAAGAGAAATAGAGAGGCGTCAGGCATTTGATGCACAGACACATTTTGTGAGTGGTCAGTTTCAACATTTCAAAATCGACAGTGTGGAGAAAATATCAACGTAATAACTCGCCATGACACACAGAATACAAATACGTCTGGAAATTTACGATTTGTCCCTTACTTAGGTAAAATCAAATTATTCTTTCCTAAAAATGCAATTTGGACATATGAATGTTTCTTTAATCGAAACAGAAGCATTGGTTTTGAAAATTATTACTTTTGGAAAGATGAAAATGAGTTCTTCGTACAAGAAGCTCATTAACAAATACAATTTGCTATAAATGTGTTATGTATTTCTATTTTTAGAAACTCTAGTTGATTCCACTTTTTTTTTACAAAAATATACTAAATGATGACCGATAGATTCAGCTAATTTGGATTCAAATAATATTTGATGAATTGGCTTTGTCAATAGATGCTCTATAGATCTTTGATGACGAATTAAAAAAAACATAAGTACTCATGTCAATGGGATGAACTCGATTGCATAAGTTTTGTTAAAAGAATGCAATTTTGTATAGAATCCGAAGGCATTCATTTTGATAATTGAAGGGTTTGCTGTAAAAATGAGGTAGCTCCAATTATTCAAGTTTGTAGGAAATAGCAAAAAACGTTTGAAAATTCTAAATTTCACCTGGTAATGCAATACAGAGATAGCACCTGGAGCTACCTCTGTATTGCAACAAACTAATGAGACAAACAGCTCCATCGCTTGAGAACTAACGATTGGAGCTGCATCTTTCTGACACCAAACGAACGAGTTTTAATTTTACCACCTGATAGTGCATGTAACTCCAAATTTCCTTAAGTTAGAGCTACCTTCTTTTTGCAGCAAACCCTTAAATTATGAGGATGAATAATTCAAGTTGCAAATATCAGAAGGGGAAAAAGAAATAGAGCATATAAATAAAATAATTTTCGCTACCATTTTCTAACAAAACATTTTTTCTCGTTTTTTCAAAAGCCTTTATATAGATTTTAAATATTGAAACTCTTTTATGTCATAAGTCTTATGATTTTAATAGTCTTCACCTGATTTGTAAAATGACAAAGATCACTACTCTTGTAATAAAAATTTAGCTTTCTACTTCATGTCGTTCATGAAGTACGGATTTCCAAGTATAAATCCTTAATTTAAATTTCATATCATTATTAAAGATCAAAGATATTGAACAAAATCATTTAGGGAATATTGAAAGTAAAGTTTTGTGTATTGTCTGAGAAAATCACATCGTAAATCTAACTTTTATTGCAACAACGTCGATTTTAACCAATATTTTTTTTAATTGTTTTAAAAGTCGAAATAAACTTTTCCTTGTCACAATTTGTAAAAAAAAAAAAAAAAAATTGTTATAAAATACACTTTTGAGAATTTTTCTATGTCACTTTTTAAATTTATCTATTAAAAATGTAAGCATTTTTCAACCAATCCATTTTATAAATTCAGTAAATGTAACTAAACTTGTTGAATTTTTCCAGAATTATTTCATTGGAGGAAATTTGTTAGTTCTTTTTTTGTATGTGTGTATATTTTTAATGAAATCGCGATATTTAATGTCATTCACAAGAAGTCGCTTTTATAATCGATATCAGTGATCCTTTGAAAACATGAACACATAAGAAAACGTTTTCATCTTACCATCAGTGACTGGATTTCTAATTGCCCATCATGTAGCTTTCTATGAATGTGTATTCTCCTCTCACTATCTATTGATTAAATATAGAATTAAACAAAAAATTTCAAGAAAATACATTTTTTATTTCGATTTTTTTAAAAAGCACTTTACTTAAATAAATAAAGAGAAATGTTTTCAAATAAAATTAAAAATTGAATTTAAATAAATAAATTAAGTCAATCACTCTTTAAGTAAATTAAGAATTAATTATTATTAATAATTTTTTATTAATAATACTTAATAAATGTTAATTAAAATTGTAGTTGAAATAACAGTTATTCGGGACAAATATTTAAAAGTAGCAATTATAAAAATATTTGTAATTCGAAAAATCGTGGATTATGCATCTCTGCTACAGAGACATAGTAGAATGTCGCCTGTTTACACCGTATTTGGGGTGTCACATTTGACTCTCTGTGACAGAACTTTTTCTAGAGGAATGTTTTGGATTTTAACTTGTTGGGAAAATGCAATATTTTTAATGAACTTCTTTTCACTAGCATTGCTTAATTTTAAAAACAAGTGAGTATGTATTAAGATATATTATATGGACCGATCACAGAAGATTAATCTTCCCACTTCTAGAGACGGTTAATATTTGCTGGTATCAACAAATACAATCTGTTTCGTACACGCAGTTTTGATTGCTGATACCTAATTATTTCAAGAATGATAAACTGATGAAACAGTTGCCAAAAACATTTTGATTGGCATTAGTACTCTGACAATCTCATTGTAAATTTATATTCTAATTTAATTAATATCTTTATTTGACTATTATATGATTGGCCTTATATCGGCTTGTTTTGCTCAAATTCTAAAAAAAATCATTACCAAAAAAAAAAAGCACGCTATTTGAATTAAAATATTTAGAGAAATTGTCTCACTATAATCTAAATTGTAATGAGAGGATCTAATTTCATTGCTATGTTTGTCTTTTTTTCATTCTTTTGGTAAATAATAACTGAAAATATTGGCTCTGATTATTTAAATAAAGCGATGCGTTTCGGAGTTTAATATAAAATACCAGAATAAGAGTTAATATTTCATCATGAAATGCATCTCTTATACAATTTTAAAATTTTATCCGCTTCTTTTTAAAGACAAAAATAAATAAATAAATGCATAAATAAATATATTCTGCGTAGTTCAGTTCATGCGGAATGAATGCATCGACAATATTGCTCATCAGCAGATGCACATCAAGGCTTCTCTGTATTGTTAACTAAAAGAATTTTCATTAGAAATGAAGAAAAAAAAATTCTCGCTTTTACAGGTAAAAGGGATAAAAGTAAATTATCGAATTGAAAGTATCTATGCTGTTGAAAATTCAACCCCCTGCTGTTTGAATAAGCATCGATAAAAGAAATCTTGAAATGCAAATAATTGTTGATTTTTCATATTGACTGCTTCTTGAATTTTTCCCGTCATAATGATAAAAAAAGTATCCCTCAGTTATTACCTTCTTCAATTCAGATTTTTTAAAAATTGTTAATATTTTCCTTGTACATCGCATCAGAAAAATTCTTTGCTTTGCTTTCTTTTCGTTCTTAAATCTATAATGCATTAAACAGTGTGTAGCAAGAGTCCTTGGCGTAATTTAAAATTAAATATAAAATAATTTAACTATTGTAAAAGAGTGTCAATCAACTGAGTTTTGAAAATAACACAAAGCTCAAAACAAACAGCAGTTAAAATATATAACGTCCCCCGATCTGATGTCCCCTCTTCCCGTCCTTCCTCGGATCCTCAGTGAGTGCAGCTCCGAAATTTAAATTGACTGAAAGTTTGCGGCCGTGCTCTGAGCCTCATCGCCTCGTTAGAGAGCCCACTTTCGTGTTATAAATCAAGGAACTATCACGAACCGCCCATTTTCGGACACAGAAGTCAATTGTGATTGGCCGAAGAACTCGGCATAATGACCAGATGTGGGAAATAATTGGTTTCATTATTGAGCGCGACAATATTCAAATATATTGAACCACCTTAACAGATTATTTTGTCAGGTAAGATGATATTAGGTAAAGCTGTCCAATATGGTAAATGTATACACATTTTGTACATGATTCATGTTTTTTCTTCCTCTTGATACAGCAAAAAATACAATTGAAGAAATACATCGCTTGTTTGGGCGTTTTGAGGATAATGTCAGTGTTGTTGTTTTTTTTCCTCTTGGTCACTTGGTTTAACGCCTTATAACTTACTCTTATTAAAAACATAAGAATTCAGAGAATAGATCAAAGCTGCAGTGATGACCATCGGTAGGATACCGCCGCAAAATGTGTGAAATGAGTTCAAATACCATCTGGACATTGATTCAGAGGACACAAATAAAACACTTGTAGAATGATCAGAAAACTCGGCTAGTTTGTGGTCAATGTTATTTATCACATGCATTTGTGCATTCAATATTTTGAATATACAGTGTTTTGAGAATAAATTAATCTTTTATAGTAAACCTGACCATGACTATGAACTTGAAATCGTTAATAGATAATATAATTCTCATCCAATATTCAATCTTTTTGCAAGTGAGAATAGTTATATAAAAATAACATACTAAAACAATTGTTGGATATCAAGAGTGGTCAAGAGATTAAATTGTATTGATATATTTGCCTAAAAGCCTGTTAGATATGTTTCCTCGGAATATTTTCAGTAAAAAAATTTTGATTTTTTCTTACACAAATGCAGATTATTTGAACTATATGCAAAGAAACAGATGTCAGCTTTAATGAATTTCCTGAATATAAAAATTGTTCTGGAATGGGAAGAAACTGATAAAAAAGAAAGAAGAAATTTGGAAGAAAATGCGTCCTCACCAATGGCAGAAAGCCTTTAAAAACTTCATAATTATCGCGTTATCATTCATCATTTGCAGGTGAACACGCATTTTTAATATTTTCTGGGGAAGAGATGGGAAACAAGGGTCCACCAGCTACATTTATATTAATTTGTCATTCTCTTTAGGATGCTCTGCGGAAAACTGTCATTTCATTTTTTTTTAACATATTTTATAATTTAGTAAGAACAATGAAAAAAATGATATAATTTTGGAAATAGTAACTTAATGAACTATATTGAGGAAAATACTGCAAACGACAAATTAAGCATTGCAGTAAATAACTGCATTACCTATTTTCTAAAAGACTTGATTTTTCAATAATTGTAATCAAATACAGATAGCTTATTCTTTTTATTTATAGGTCATATCAACTCAACTCAAACTTTATCAATGGTCATTTGAGCTGTCCTTACTTCTGTTTGCGCCCTTTGCGGGGTCATTTCGCACCCGCTTTGGAGCTGAAAAAGTAGACAACTAAATAAGGAATAACAGAACTGCTAAAATCGTTTAAAATATTTTATTTTTAAATAATAATATAGGTGGCATATATATTCAAACACATAGATTGTTTTCAGAATTTTTTTTTTTAATTTAACAAACGATCAGATATTTTGTTCTTTCAAATAAATTAAAATTTCAGCAAAATTCATGCAATGAAATTTTTAAAAATTAATCTTCAGTTATTAGTATTGATATTAAGTTCTCGAATATTTGTGATTGTTAATCCCAAAACGTTATTAAAAACTTCTTACAAATTAAAAAACGGGCATTTTAATTCAAAGTGACAAAAACAAATGGCATATTTTCTGTAAAAATAAACCAACAGACTTGTAATTGTAGAAGTATGCTATGCAATATAATTGCCTGTTTAGGTATAAAAATATTTTTCAATTACAGGATATTTTTTTTAATATTCTTCAACCATATTTTTGTTTTGATTTTTAATATTACACTAATTATATGCAGTATCCGTACTATGTAGCTTCATGGATAATCTGAAATCTTTTATCAAAATAACAATTTAAATACATCTTTAACATTGAAGCTACCAACCAAAATACACTAAACTACACTCTGACAAAATGGCAAGCAATATATTGCGGGCGAGCGTTGCTTGCTCATACATATATCTTTTCTCTTGTTCAGGAGTGTAAGGATTTTCCCCGACTAGAGAATAAGAGTTCAGATACTCATTTTGTTCCAGAGAAAAGATGTGTTCATAAATTAAATAACTTCATATACTTTAAAACTACGCTAATAGTTTTATCTAATAAACTTGTTAAGAAAATAAACCCTACACGACAAATAAAAAACTATACAAACCAAGTAGAGCAGTTTTTGCTGCTAATAAAGGAAAATAAAAAGAACTCAGTAACGTTATTGAATTATATAAAATTTGAAAAGAGCTATCATTAACATATATTAACGAAGAAAAAGGTTAAATAATAAGATATTTTTGTATCTTGTATAAAAATAATTAAATAATATTGATTTACATAAAATTATTGCAACCTTTACTAGGAAAAAGTCTGGAAAAGTCCTGATCGATTATTATCTTATACATAAGTAATTAAGATCGTGTCAAAAGGGCAGTTTTTAAGAATTAAAAATATTTTAATTCTTCAGAATAAAAATAATTTTAATTATTCTAATTTAATTTGAGTCTTATGTAAAATTAAAAATTACTAAATTCGGAGATATTTCAATTACTTAAAAAATATTAATCGAAAAGACATATAAACCGTAATTTTTATTAATAAAAATGGAGACAAATATATAGAAAGTGTGTAAAATTATTAGTATTATTTTTTAATCTAATGACTAATAAGTGAAGCTCAAACACACAAAAAAATATTTGAACATTACTACGGAGAGATCTGGAAAAATTCTGATCAATATGCTAGATTATTATCTTATATATAATTAATCTATAAAAAAGTATTTTCTGTTCTATCTCCTCATTATTAAATAACGACATTCTTAAAAAATTAAGATATTTGTTGAAATGTTTAAGCCTCTCCAAAAGGATTTATGCACAATTAAAAGAATATTATTTAATAAATTTTCAAAAATATCTTATAAAATATTACTACTATTCTGAGAGAAATGCAGGGAGTCACACGACCGATTGCCCAAAATTTAAGTATGCAGGGAATGCTTACGGCGAAGGACTCTCATTTCTGCTTAAATTGCAAATGATTTGCTATAGTGATCATTAAGCAAGCCTTATGTAAGCCGATCAGAATGCTATCTTTTATCAGAATGCCTCCCCCCCCCCGGTGCTTAAAGGCTTATGGAACAGGTAAAAGAAACTACTCTGACATGTTAACCACAGATCACGTCATTCTTTGACAATTCAGATTTATGGATATTACAAACTTTCAGTTGTGCACTCTTAAATTTGGTTACAAATTGAATTAATGAATGCCATTAATCACTAACTAATTTACCGTAAGCTAAACACTTTTATGAAAAAATTTGAAAATTTTGCATAAAATTGTGATTTTAAAAACTTTGAAAAAAACCGGGACAGAAATTCAGCTTTTTGAAGGCGGATATCAAAGTGCGTAGAAATAATGTTATTAAATTATTCAATAGATCCTTCTTTCATATTAGAAGCAAACCCATAGAAGACCCAAGCCCAGTCTGCTGAAATAACTACCACAAAGAAAGAGCCGCCTCCAAAAAAACATTTATTAAAAGTGAAAGGGAAGCCTGGGAAAATTTCTACTTAAATTATGATGAAATATTCAGACTTCTAATTGAATTCATTTTCAGTAAAGGTTCCTCAAAAAATGAAATAACCAGAACCATGACATTAAAAAACTCTAAAAGAAAAAATGAACTGCATTACGCCCGCCTTTTTCCCTGACAAAACCTCTGGCGGCAACTTTTCCATCAGAGCGATCCTAGTTGAAACAGAGGCTCTCGAACTCATTTTCGGGACCCTCAAAGGCGGGCAAAACCCCGGATCCGGACTATCGCATGTAGAGAGTAGGTTTTGAACCTTGACAAGAACTTACTACTTCGTTGAATATCTCAGGAAGAGCAGGTTATTATTTTTACTTAAAACTGGTAAGGATCCTGCAATTTCTCCATCTTACCGTCTTTGTCTTTTATGAATTCCATGCAAGGTTGTCTACAGACTCTTCTAATTTAAAACTTAACCCATGCAAATGAATACAACAAAGCTTAACTTGAGAAATAATTTCGCTTCCGTGAGGGTCAGAGCTGCGATATAGCAATTCATAATTTAATTGAAATAATTAAAGCATGAATTCAGGCCGAACATTTAACCCCCATTTCTCTGGATATTAAATCAGCATTCGACAACATGAACTGGTCAGCCTTATTTAATATTTTTGATATTCATAGGATTCTTTTATTTTATAGAAACTTTACATTTTCTGAGTGAAAGAAGGTTCTACCTTGTAAATGATATTTTAACTATTACTAAGTGATGTTACAGGAGATGTCCCCAGAACTCGGGGATCACTCTTACTATCTGGAATCTGTATGTCATTTCCGTTTTGTATTCAAATTGACTGGAGGTGCATATTCAAGTCGTAGACCTGGTGTTTATCGTTGCGGGCCAAACAACGAATATATCCGCTTTCAATGCTCATTCATTTCTGTCCACCGTACATAAGAAGTGAATCGATCTAAAATTAAAATTATCAGTAAGTTGATGTCTACAATTTAAGAGCATCTACTCCCGGTGTTTATCCAAAAAGGACTCCTTCATTCTGAACAATGAATGAACTTTTAAAATGAATAATTCTCTTACCAAAGTTTGCGACAGTTCACATGTCTTTAGCCTTTAAATCTAATCTTAACCTTTAATCTAATTTTAACCTTTAAATCTAACGGGAAGATTAAAGCCAACTGAAGTCTGGACAGTGCCATTATTAAATATTGGCATAATCCGTGATTGAAAAGGCCCAGCTTCACGGAGCAAATATCTGGGGATGGACACTAGCAAAATGACAAAACTCCAGGTCTAACACAATCTAAAGAACCTGTATGGTCTGAATCAAAAGGACATATAAAATGAATGCCCTCAACGTCTTAGCCTTTACCACGTTTCATGTTGAAATCAAACCTGAGTTTTTTAGATTTCTATTTTGGATTGTCAGATGTTAATATTTTAACCACCACTTCGATTTTCTTAAATTGATCCAAACTATTTCAATTAGAAACTCTCTTATACAACATATACCAGGAGCGGCTTAAGACATCTACAGGGATGGATTTAAAATTAGGAATCCGTCGAATGCATCTTTAAAAACAATATTAATTTTAAAATTTTTACTTTTAAATTGAATACTTTTATCTCGGTATTCCAAGCAGAACTTATCGCCCTAGATTTTGCAACCAGTTGCGCTGCCAAGAAGATTTTTTCAGCAAATATTTAAACAGAGAACTTCTCTTCCATCGTCGCTTCGAAGAACGCCAAGATTCGGATTCGGCGACGAAATTAAATCCAAAAGAAGTCTGGCTAAATAGCTAATAGGTCTCTAGTAGGTAGAAGCCAATGCAGGAACAAAGAGTAACAGCCGACCAGAGCGCTAGAGAAGAAACAATAGCTCTTCACTCTCGGTCTTTTTTCCATTTCTAAGGTGAAAACTGTAATAAGGTATATGAAGCAATATTGTCTCGATTATAATTCCGCCTCCGGGATCAGAGTGAAAGAACACCTCAGCATGGTGGGGAAAATTTGAATACATTATAAATTTTTAGTTACGATTTAAGTGAATGCAATTCCTTCCCAGCTTTAAAATGCTCGACTCCCCTCTGTGCGCATGTAAACAAATAAGCGACGAAGACCATCGCGCATTCGATTGCATTTTTACTAAAGATTTCTATTTAATTAAGCCCGCAGCTGAACAGAAGAAGGCTTGTTTAGAAATCTCATGTGACAAGTTGTCACAAGACTTACCGGACCATTCAGGATCCCTTGGAGTATCAGTGATCTGCTGAATTCTTCTGAGTACCCTGACGAAGGATGTGATCTTTCAACTCTTTTTATTACAATTATTTCAGCTCAGACTTTATAACTTTATTTAACTTTTTTGTTCCTTTTCTAGCCGGTTATGGTTACCAACTGGTTCGCCAGGATTAATGACGGATAAAATTTTGAGTTAAATATTTTATACTTGGTATCCAAATATCTTCTTCAGAGAAATATTTAAGCTTCAAATTTTAATAGTAATATAATTAATACCACTTACGAAATATTTCACCATTCTATTCATCGTACTGCACAGTTCCCACCATTTTTATACAATCTGCCGATCCTATGAGCTGTATTCAGTAAAGTAGTCTTCAAGTTTTTACTTGTAAATAAATGAAAGAAAATGTTTCAATCTTCTGCCACCGAATCTGACTGAATTAGGAAGAATATTGTTGTTTTAGTAGAATCAACTATATCATTTTTAAAGGAATCAGATTTAGGCGCGTAATAAAGTACCTTGGTCAAGACGGTCGATGAAATGATCTAAAATCTCACCTTTTTATAAAATAGGAATATTTAGATTTTTATAACAGTGAAGCGTGTTTTTTTTTTTTATTTGAGTTTTAAGAATATTTTATTAAACTAGATGCCTTTCGCCCCGAGCTGGTTCACCGGGATGCTCGCTTAAATTTTCAACTAAACATCTTAAATAACTTCATATCCGAATATCTTCTTCAGAAAAATGTTTAAGCTTCGAATTTTGATAGTCGTATAACTCTATATTAAGGAAGCCTTATGCTGCTCTGTTCATAGTGTAATGCATCTAATTTTCTTTCAACTCCCGTAAAATTTGAACTATAAATTGAACTGGAAGTAATTAAACTTTAATTAATAAAAAAACTTTTTGTTGAATAAAGCATTTTTATAAAAATGTGAGTAAAGAAAACAGAATTATTCAGCATTGATGTCATATATACAGTCGCTAAAAGAAAAAAAAAAAGGAGTCACCCAGATGTATTTTTCAATCGATCATCCTATGTGGCATCTAAAAGTACCATTTTAAAGGTAGTAATGAATACTAAAAGATGGTGTACCTAAAATTTTCGTAGAAGTTATTTACATATTTAAAATTGTAAAAATTTTAAAATTTTCTATGCCAACACTCTTTTTTGAAATCATGAATATATTGCCCATTGAAAAAATACCTGCAGTTTTACTTTTGTTTAATGTACCATGATTACATCAGGAGATATTTGACATTTTCTGTTAAGGGGTTGTTTCCATATTTAAATAGGTAACATTTTGATATTCTTTGTACTGCGGTAATAACCTTTTTTTTTTAATTTTTGTGCTTTTTAAAAGCATTTGTAAAGCTACAATCTACATCATAAAAAATCGATTCCAATTTCATTCATGGCAAAATTTTCATAGTGAAAACTTTTGGAAGAAATATTATTATTTTCCGCCAAGAATTATACAAGAGCATTGAAAGTTTTAGTTTAATTGCACATGAACCTGATTCTCCATTACACTGAAGGAAAACTTTCCATGGTTTTTGCTCGTACACCAAAACTTACCAAAATGGAAAGCTTTGGTGTATGAAACCTTTATGGCAAAAATATAAAATAAAATATTTTTTAATTAAATATGTTTATTAAATCTAATTGCATTTTTTAAAATTATATTATATTATTATATTTTTATTAAATATATTTATATTTATGATGCACCGCTTTATTTTGCAAGTATACAAAAAAAGTAGGGCATTTCATTCACTGATAAAGTTAAATCAGTTTTCTCCCATGCTTTATCGGAAACTTAATGTTCTGTGCAAATGCTTTTTGTTTGTTAAAGATCTCATTGTATGAAGTCATGTATTTCACTGTATGTTGTAGAGGATGCATGCGTGTTAAAAACATGAAAAGCAAATTGCTGAACATCACTGTAAATGATATTCATATCTTAATTTCCATCATTGTAACACTTTTTAAGTTATAATTCATCACGTATCTTGCTGCTTCTTATATGAATAGAAATTTAAAAGGAGGTATAGTTATAAGAATTATTATATATAACTATCCGAATAATTGTTATAACTATAAAAATAATTACATACAACAATAAGAATAATTATTATATATAGATAATTACAAGAAGAATTATTTATTTGATTTTAAGAAGTAACCAGAGCAGTTTCGAAAATTTATATATTAGAACCTATATTCTGAAACAGATCAAAGTTAATTTATTTAAATTGGCATTTAAAAATGTAGTATTAATCAATTAATTGTATAAGTGATTTAATAAAAAAATTTACAAGGTCGTAATAATTTATAATTTCAATTCTCTCTCTCTCTCTCTCTCTTAATTTTTTTTTTAGATTTTAGCTTGGTAATAAGGGGAAAAGCTGCCTTTTAGATTGATTTTTTTTTTAATTTGCTTGTTATATTACATTATTTTGAAGTGTATTTACAAATTTTAAAATGGGCCTTTAAAACATTTATGCAGATAAAGTTGCCTTTTAGGTTAAAAAAGAATTTAAAAAATTTGATTGCAACACTATAAAATCTTAAGATGCCGCAAACAGCTTAAAGTTTGTAAACAAAATCGAAAAATTATACACTTTGATAAAATATATTTCATGAATTTTTCGCACATACAATGTTATAAAAGATGGTCTTACATATATAAACATTATAACTGGAAAAAATTATTAATTACAAAATATAATAATAAAATATTTTTCATGCCAAATTTTGTGTTTCTTACTTCTGTATCCTTAATGATTACAAATGTTACAGCTGCAAAATGTTTGTTTCTGCTTCATTGCCATATTAAACTGTTTTCGTTTAATTAAATTTTGGCATATTCACACGTGAGACAATCTTTGTTCTTATGTATCCTCTTGCGATTGAACCACAGACATTTTGATCCGATTCGGCCACCACACAGCTCTTTCCACTGCTTGCATACGATAAGCAAGCCGGGGAAATCGATAACCGAGTGCCCTATACTATTTGGTTCAGCTTCAGATGCCTTCCGTATAAATTCCTTCAGAGAGTCATTGGAAATATATTTTAAATAGAGGGGGGGGGGGACAGTTAAGTCATTTGCAACCCAAGATACCATGTCGATATCATCCTTTGCATCGAAATTTATCATTGGAACTTTAAGCTTCCTGATTTTGCCTCTATTTTATGTCTTTGCTTTTAAAACACATCGTAAACCAAGTTCTATTTGAATTTTACATTCGTGGACAAAAGCGTAGACAGCATGGACAAAAGGATATTTTCTGGAGCTGCAATAATAGTGTCACGTAGGTTCTTCAATGTGAAACTCAATGACACCCACCCACCCACACACACACACACACACACACACACACAAGAAGTAGAGTTAAACCAATTTATTAACTCAACTCTGAACTGAGAATACAGTGACTGACAGATCCTCTGCTTTTATACTAGCAGAGAAATTTCCAGAATACTTTTCTGGTGACAGTAAGAAAAGTCCAAAACACTTGTCTGTTAAAGTAAAGAAATATCCAGAATCTTCTGGAACATGAAATAAAGGAAAACATAAAATCAAGGAATTAAATATTTACACAAACTGTGAATCGCATTGTCACAAGTGCGATTCGAACTTACAATGTCTTGATTATGAGATCAGTACAATGACCATTCGGACATGGAGAGTCGACTGCATCTTTTCAATGCGGCATTGCTCTCTCCTTAGAAGAACAGCGTCTCGATGTTATGACATTTAATTTTGTGGCTCTAATTCTTGATTGAGTCACAGGGCCAGTATAAGTCGTCGCGTCTTCACGGGGAGTAGTCTCTTGAGAAATGTCTCTTTTAGGAACCTCCATATTTTCATAAGAATGTTGGTCGTCTTGTTCTTCTGGGGCATGGTATGGCTTCATGCGTAAGACGTGGACAACTTCCTTCGGTTTCCGCCTTCTGGAATTAGGATCGAAATCGGCTATTACATAGATGACGTCGGACAACCGCCTCAAGACTTGATAAGTGCCAAAGTACCTCTTGAGGAGCTTCTCGGAAAGCCATTTTTTTACGAGCTGGAATAAAAATCCACACCAAATCCCCTGTTTCGTATGCCACCATCCGATTTTTGGAGTCATAATGCCGGTGATCTTACTGCTGAGCCTCGAGAGCTCGTGCATGAGCTAATTGGCTCGATTCTTCTGCTGTATTGATCAGATGACTAACGTAATCGTCTTCCTGGTTGAACTCGTTGGGGCAGAGGGGAGACATCGTATCCAACGGCGTTTCAGCTTTCCGACCCTGCAGTAGGTAGAAGGGCGTAAAACCTGTCGCGTCGTGCTTGGCAGTGTTGTAGGCGAATGTGACGAATGGCAATATCTGGTCCCAGTTCTTCTGTTCGACATCAACATACACAGAAAGCATATCTGCTAGCGTTTTGTTGAATCGCTCTGTGAGGCCATTTGTTTGAGGATGATAGGCTGTAGTCATTCGATGAGTGATATTGCACAGTCGATTAATATCGGACACCAGCTTGGACTGGAAAACTTGTCCACGGTCTGTAATGATCACTCGTGGAGCTTCATGCTTCAGTATTATGTCCTCTAGCAGGAATTTGGCTATTTGTGTAGCTTCCGCCGTCGGTAAAGCTCTGGTGACTGCGTACCGTGTCAAATAATCGGTGCATACTAAAATCCATTTGTACCCGTCATCAGATTTTGGAAATCGTCCTAGCAGATCGATTCCGATGCGATGGAAAGGAGCGGCAGCTGGTGGAATAGGCACGAGACACCTGGTGGCTTCTGAGGAATAGATTTTTTCCTTTGATAATCTCGGCATATATCTTCGAACATTTTTGTACAAGCCTGGCCAATGAAATCGCTTTCTTATTCTGTCATACGTCCTGGTGAATCTTAGATGTCCGGCGGTTGGGTCGTCATGGAGAGATTCTAGAATACTGAGCCGTAAATGCTTCGGGATCACTGGTAGAAATTTCCTTCCGGACGGATCAAAATTCTTCTTGTAGAGGACTCCTTCGACTAATTCAAAGTTTCCCAGCCTGCTTGCTTCGGTACTTTGTTGGTCACTTATTATTCTTGCCAATTCTGGATCTTTCATCTGTTCTTTTGAGAGATTAGTGAATAAAGTGGCACCTATGGAGTCCCCAGACCATGAAGCATCGACTTTTAATGGGTTTCTGGACAGATTATCCGCATCTTTGTGTTTCTTTCCACTTTTGTGCATCACTGATACGTCGTATTCTTGGAGTCGCAGCGCCTATCTAGCGAGTCTTCCATAGGGATCCTTCAGTCCTGTGAGCCAACATAGGGAATGAAAGTCAGTGACGATCTTGAAAGCCTTTCCAAAGAAATATGGTCGAAACTTAGTTATAGCCCATATGGCCGCAAGGCATTCCCTTTCAGTTGTGGAATAGTTTCGCTCAGCCTTCGTCAGAGTGCGCGAGGCATAAGCTATTACTTTTTCCTTCCCATCATGGATTTGGACTAATACTGCGCCGATTCCATATCCACTCGCATCAGTGTGAAGTTCCGTTGGTGCAGTTTCGTCATAAAGGCCTAAGACAGGATCGGAGGTAAGATCTTTCTTTATTAAAAGCTTCCACTTGTTCAGGTCCCCAACAGAATTTTGTGTCCCCCTTCAGTAACAACTGTAGAGGTTCGGCGTTATGGCAAAAGTCCTTTATAAATCAGCGATATTAAGAGCAAAGTCCCAGAAAGCTTCTGATGTCATGGATATTCTTAGCCATTGGAAGTCACTCACTTCTCACTTCTATTTGGCAGTAACCGGAGTAGAGATACATAGACAAAAAATATTTTACCCCCTTCAGGCAATCCAAGGTGTCGTCAATACACGGCAATGAATACAAGTCTTGCTTGGTAATTTTGTTGAGTCGGCGATAATCAACACAAAAACGCCAGCTACCATCTTTCTTCCTGACCAAGACGACTGGAGATGACCACGGACTTTCTGATGGTTGAATGATGTCTCTTTCTAACATTTTGGTTACCTCCTCACTGATAATGTGGCGCTCAGATGTGGACACTCTCTAAGCTCTCTGACTGATAGGTAAGTTGTCGCCTGTGTTTATTCGGTGTTTAACATTGAGTTGACTTCCTTTTTTGAAAGTCCTTTCTTGATCGAAAATTTCTGAAAACATCTGGTGGAGATGCAACATTCTTTCTTTTTGGTCAATCCTCAAATCCGGAGCTATCATCGAGGTACAGTCGATGACATCCAACTTTGCCTTTGAAGTTGTCGTGGAATAAAGCGATCCCTCGTCTATGGTATTTACGCAGTCTTCGCTTAAGGGTTCGGCATACCCGATGCACATGCTTTTAGGGATGATCTGAGGTTTTCCTTGTCCATTGGCAACCAATAGTTCGACTTTACCATTAAGGAGCGTAACTATAGTAGACGGAATAGCAACTTCCTTGTTTAAGAGAAGCATTGTATTTCACTCTACTATTACGTCGATAGCTCGATGATTCTTACGGTCTAAGACAGTAATCTTTCTGATAGAAAGAGCAGATACTGTATAGCCTTCCAACGTGAATAAACGGCTGGTGTCTGAAGTTTGGTATTCTCGAATGACGTCTTGAAACAAAAGCTGCGAACAGCCACAATCTATAACAGCTTGAGAAGCGCCCAAAAGTCCCAACCAAGGATGATATCGCGACTGCATTGCGGCAAAACAATAAATTCAAAAGCTTGAGATCGGCCATTGATTTCGAGACGAAGCGTACGTTTTCCCACTGGTCTCACGTAATTTCCATCGAGGACTTTTAAAAGAACATTGTCAGTTGTTGAAAACATAACTTTCTTCAGTAGGCGACGATACTTCTCCGAGATAACAGAAAATGAGGCTCCAGAGTCCACAAGGGCAGGTACTGGCTCATTGTCGACGATTACTTCAATATTGTTTCCGGGCATCTTTGCGGCAATTGGAGGATTTTTATCACTAGCGGCCTCACCCCCAAGGAAGGTCGCACAGCTTAGTTTTCCTCATTTCTCCGACTAGGAGATTGACTAGATCTTCCATATGGCGACGGAGATCTATAGCGGCGTGTAGGCGATCGTCCTCGTGATGGGCTGGGCGACAAACTTTGGGCTGCTGGTCGGCTGTACTCGTCGGCATAGCGTCCCTCATTCAGCGGCGTACGGCCGAAATCTCTCCTATTAGCCCTATATGCCTCAAAAATAGATTTGCGATCTCGGCAGTATCGAACTACATGGCCAGGGCGGCCACAATGGAAACAGACGGGTCTTCTATCAGGAGTGCGCCAGACATCTGTCTTTCTCTGTGGTTGCTGTGCTACGGGCGTAAGTCGTCTGGCAACGTAGGAAGGTTGGCGTCTTGGTTTGACTTTTGTCCACTCTGGTGCTGTCTGTGACAAACGAGCCAAAGCATTTTCCCCTTCTTCTCGAACAATGCCTTCAATGCCCTTGTCTTGGAGTTCGGTATCGACTACTGGAGATATGAGGCGCTGGACCTCCTCACGCACTATTTGACGTACTAGTGATACCAGATCCAGTTTTTGGTCAATTGCAGCCATTGGTGTAGCAGCATTTGGGAGACTTTCAAATTTCCTACCCCGGATCCCCCTTTTCTGCATTTTTCTACACCATTTAATAAAGTCCTCTGTAGTGGTTATTTCTTTCGTCAGTAGAGTCGACTGCCTAATTTCAATGCAGCAATATTCTCTGTATTTAATTCTGACGGAGAGTTTCATTCCTTGAGGCAATCCAGAATTTTTACTCGTTTACACGTAAAATGTCAATCACAGAATGAAAGAAAATGAAAAATGGGAATTTTATTTCCTAATAAATGCTTTATAAGATTATAACTATTGAATTTCAGAAATCAGATTATTTTTGTTTTATTATTAATACATTAAGAGATCCGTGTTTTTTAACAAGAAAAGGTCAATTTCTATTTATTTAATGCTTACTGTTGTTTGTTTTGTGTATTCAAGATACTTCAATATTAGGAAATTAATCTGTGATAATTGCAATTACTGTAACATTGTATATAATCATAATCAGAATTAAATTCCGGCATCAAAACCTTATTAGATTACACATTCAACACTTATTTTTTGAACGGAAAATATATTTAAACCATACTCATTCGAAAATGAAAAATTTTAAATAGTTTTAATAACTTACGAAGTATTAACATTTTAGATTACCTCTGTTATGGCCATTGTAAAATTATGCTTTTCTTCATTTGCATTTAAATGAAGGAAGAAGGCAGTTCAAATATAATTTAAAATAATAAATTTCAAATTGAATGTCAAAATATATAAATATTTTGGAAAAAAAGTTTTATGAAATTCATTTTAGTTATTTTAGTTGCTAAACAAAAAGAGTTATACAAAATAATACGCAACATTTCGAATAAAATTTATTTTTAAGTTCTTTTTTTTTTTTTTTTTTAATTTTCTACTTTCAAGAAGATGAGATTGCAAATAACTTTTAAAATATTTATGATTATTTTTATTTTACCTTCGTTCGTTCATAAATAAAAAATCGTTCGGTCAAACAAACAGTTCTTAATAAATATTGTTTTTTTGGAATATTATTAGTTAGCGCTGTTCTTACATACTATTGAAAAAAATTTAAACTTTTAAGAACTGATGCAAAAAGTTAACTTATATCTATTTTCAAATTTTTAAGCATATTAATGTTGTTTCTGATAAGTTACGTTTAGATATATTTTTACAATTATTTACTCTTTCTTTTCTGATTTTGTTATTCCATTTAATATATTTGGTTGAAAAATGCTATAGTTTTTCTACGCCATTTGATTTTAATTGATTTTGTTGCATTTAATCAAAAAGGCTCCCATATAAATTTCGAATTTTAAGCCAGTTTCTTTTTGAAGGTATCTTACGGGAAAATTTATATATATAAATATAGATAGATATTTATACCTGCTTTCAGATATATATTCATGATTGAAGTAATAAAATATGTGAAAAATCATTAGCTTAGCTACTTAAAAATATCGCAATAAAGGAAATTAAATGCAGGCAAATAAACAAATAAGCAATTAGGGTAGTTTTCTCCCATTTGCATCCACATTGTGACACGCGTACATCCTACACGCTTTTCTTCATGTAAGGAAATCTTTCGCAATCAAAAAGCATTTCAATAAAACCCTAAATTCCCTGAAAAATATGGGAGAAATCTGGTTTATATTTTTTCGGTTAAGGAAATACACTTCTTTTTTATGATCCTTAAAACGAAATGTAGTGCAGCACGTCATATTCATCTGTCAGCAGAAAGCAATTATTTAAAGACAATATTGTTACAAACCTGTAATTTTGCTTCGCATCACGAATAGTATCATCATAAGAAAGACCATTTTACAGTCATCTGTATTGGATGCCGTCGGATGCCGAGCCAGTGACAACCAGAGCTTAGCGACTATTTGGCGACTTTGACGACAAAATGGATAATGCTCGAAACTTCGAGAATTTTGGCGTCCGTTCCATTAGGAACCGAGATACGCCTGATTGATGTAGAAGCTTCTAGCCCTGCCTCCCAGGAACTATAAAAGAACGGCACTCTCAAGCTGTCGTGTGTGTCGGCAAGAGTCGTCGTCGTGAATTTTAGTCAGAGTCGTCGACAAGTAACGAGTTTTCGAGAGGGTAGCGAAGCAATGGCGGATTGCCAGCGTTGTGTGGAGCTATTGTTGAATTGCTGTGTGCCTGTTATCTACTGTGAAAGCAGCTTTGTGTTGTGTAGTAGCCAGTTCTGAGAAGTAGTGAGTCGGCAGCTAAAGCCAGAAGAGACAACGAGAAGTTCAGCCGTTGAAGAGACGGTAGAGTGAAGCTCCCAGGATCACCTCTTCTGCTGGATTCTGTCTAGCCGCTTCGTGTGCTGTGGACGATTACTACTTGTGGGCTACTGTCTGCTATAGTGTGCTGTCCTGGGTTCGCTTCAGCTGTAAATATTTGTCGTCTGTATACTCGTCGTCTTTGTATTAGTGTCTTCGTGTAAATAAACGTCATTATTGTTTTCTACTGAGGCCTGCTGATTGTGTGTTCTCTTCACCATACATCCATTATCTAAAAGAGCCCGGCAGTGAGGAAAATCCGTAACAATATATATTTATAGATATTGATTTAAAAAATATAGAAGAAAGTGCAATAACCGCAAACTTCGGTAGTTTTTGAAAAAAGAAATGATTTTTCGTTCCCTATTAAGCTTCTGAATTCCCTATTAAGCTTCTGAAAGAAGCAATAAAAGCGCCAATGCCTTCATCCCACCGAGAAGACGTTGCTCTCAGAATCGGTTTTTGATCACCGAAATGGATGAAGGGAATTTCCGCGGAAGTCAAAAAGTGTTCTTCGAAAGTTTTGCTTATCGAAACTGAATTGGTAATGTTTAACTTGGATGACGATAACTGACACGGTTAAGGTGAAGAATCGCTTTTTCTGAAGTTAGATCCACAATGGATGCCAAAGGATATGTATGGTATACTTATATTCTAAGTAATGCTGCATCATACTTGCCGGATGAATACCTCTATACCGTACATATACAATGTAATAGTATGTTAGGCGCTCTTTTTGGTTTAAAGTATGTAAAAAAAGGAATACATCGAAACCAACTTGCTTATTTTAAAAGTTACTTAAATTTTATCTGAAATATGCTCTTCTGTATTAACCTCGCAAAATAAATTTTTGCTATTTCATAATGTTAATCACTTACTAAGTCTCAGGTGTGTGTGTGTGTGTGTTTTCACTTTTTTTTATTTGAGATTTGAAAGCTTCTATTTAAAAAACAGACAGCAAAAGTTTTTGAAAATTCATATTGCATTTATTCTTAAAATTTTATTGACTTCAGATGCAAATGAACGCAAATTTAAGTAAACGCGAGAAACAAATTATTCAACGAACAAACAAAACATAAGACATATTCCAATAACTTTGCATATATTTTTCCTAACAACACATGCGAGTAATTCACTTTAAAAAGAATACGGAAATTTAAAATCAATTTAAAAATAAAGCTCACAATTTTCAAAGAATAATTCCGGCATCAAAACCTTATTAGATTACACATTCAACACTTATTTTTTGAATGGAAAATATATTTAATTCAATCATTCTTCAAAGAAATTGGTAAATTACTTCTTTGAGACGCTATTAGATCTAAAATTATTGAGTAAGTCTAAATGCTAAATTACTGCAAGTTCGAAAACCAGTTTCTTATGAAGTTAAGTCCATTATAGCAGTTACAGAAGCAGATAAACTTTAAAGTGCCTTTGGGTAAAACAATTTTTTGGTTGCCTCCCCTCCCCCCCCCTTGTCCTCTCTTTAACTTCTAAAACTATATATTTTATTAATTTTAATTTATTATCTGTATAAATAATTTTAAATAGAAAATTTTAAAATACTGAAATAACCAAATTTTTTATTGTGAATCCCTTCTTGGTGATCTGGTTTCAATGGCTTACTTATAATACAATTTAAAATATAAATTTAAAAGTAATTTATACAAAACTGCAAATAGATGACAGCATTTTTAATATCATCCAAATTATATTTAATTATAATAATAGACATATTTAATTATAATATTGGACATTTTTGATTATAAAGCAACATTTTAAAGTTTAATAAAACAACATAAGAATTGCAAGAGGTAATGAATTTAGAATATTGTTAGAATACTACTCCAAAATTTAGTGTTCGAGAACACAACCCTTATGATGTAAATAGAAAAAAACAGCCTAAATTACTTTGAAAACATCCCCAAAATGTTATTGAAGCTTCCAGATTACTGTTCACTTTAAAAATTTAATAATATACGTATAATTGCATACAATGCAAATATTGACGAACAATAGCATGAAATATTAAGGGATATAGATATGCTCGAAAAAAGATATCGTTTCACAAATAAAAATGAACATTCTGTATTGTTTCTTAATAATCAATTTTTTCAAATCAAGCAATGACTGTAAATTAAAATATACTTTTCCTGTACAGAAGAATTTATCACGCTGTTTTTCATTTGCTTTGATAAAATTACAAAGCATTTTCTTGATGTACAGTTTAGTTCAGCTTTAGAATCATGTTCTGTATTTATACACTTACTGACAGCACTAGCAACTAACAGCAATAATAATAAAATCTCTGAATACAACTTACAATATTTTTTAAGCTAGATTATTAGACTAGATTATTAAACTAGATTGCTAGACTTTTTAATTCTGTTCACATTTTATTTGCATATTTTGTTCAAAATGAAAATTCGTTCAAAAATTCCAACTAAGATTGTAGAAATAGCTAAATGCTTTATAATTTAGACATAAAGGGAGAGAAATTTCAAATGCAAAAAGAGCAATCAATTACAAAAGTAGAAATGACAGACTTGTAAAAGTACAAACACAAAAGAAAAATTCGAGATCGCCTAAAGAAGAATTAAGAATTTCTGTAGTTTTTTCGTTTAGGGATTGTTTGATTGCAACAGTGCTATCTCAATCTCTTGAACTCAAGATCATACTGTGCGAAGAAGTGCTTTATATTCATGATTGAAAATTTCGCCAGTGTACTAAACCCTTAATGTTTAGAAGCATTCGCCTCGTGCCTCGAAACCCTAGAGAGAGGAATTCAAAATATACTTGACGGACATCTCAGTTCTTATCCGAAAAAGAATTTACGTCATTTGATGGAGAAAGAAGTTTCAAAAATTTTATTTCCTGAGGTCTGATGCTGAAGTTCTTCAATATGCGTGCGTGCGTGTGTGTGTGCGCACGCGCGCGTGCGTATGTGATATCTCTCGATGTTCTGCAATATTTGTGTGATTTTTTCCCAACAACATAGTGAAAGTATAGTTCTGTACCACTGTACTAATAAGGATATATTTTTTTGCTTTAATATACAGTTGTCAAAATATTATTACAAGGATAACGATTTTTATTATAAGGTTAAAATTCAATTTTGATATTTTATTTTAATTTAGTATGTTTCGAAATGTGTTCGTATATAATATTATTCGGGTAAATGAACAGTTATCTCATTACAATTAATTACTAAACACATGATTAAATTTTTTTAAATTTATTCTGATATTTAAAAACAAATGTGTGTTATGTATTAAAATGTCCCAAAAGTTTCTTTCTTATTGCACTATGAATGGCCTTATCTGGCTCTGCTTGTGCAAACATGCAGGCTTCTCTGTTAGCCGTCTATGTCATCTGTTTCAGTCGTCCCAGTGCTTTTCTACTGTACGTTTCGTTTGCGCCACAGTCTCTTTTAAGTTCTTTTGACCATTTTGTCCATTTCTCTTTAAGTTCTTTTGTCCATTTGATGGGATTAGAAAAGCGTAATTTTCTACAAACTGCTTCTTCAAGGTGAAACAATAAATTCTACGAAATACTGCCATCAACTGTATCAAAAAAAAAAAAAGGCCAGAATTAATGAACCGACGAGGTGTTGTTTTTCATCATGACAACGCCAGACCACATATTGTATTAGGCGTAAGAGAGAAACTCTTTCAGTTTCATTGGGATGTTTTACCGCAACCGGCATACTCTCTAGATCTCGCTCCATCTCATTATTACTTCTTTCTGTTCTTAAAAAAATCTCTTTGCGATAAGCGTTTTAAATTCATCAGCGAAATAAAAGCGCACCTCGAAGATTATTTCTTGTCTAAAACACAACAATTTTGGAAAGAAGGCATAATGAGGCTTCCTGAGAGATGGAAGAAGGTAATAGAGCAAAAGGGTTCTTATATAGCAAAATAAATAATATCTTAAACGGTAAATATTGTGTATTCATTTCATAATAGAAATAGGAAAGACACTTATAATACACCTGAATATAAAAAAATATTTAAAAAATCTTTAAAATACACTTTTATTAGTGTATAAAAAAGAATATTTTTAAAAAAAAAAAGTCAGGAGGTTAAAACACAGCAAAAAATAAAACTTAAAACTACGAGGCTCGGACAGCAATGCTCTCAGTGAGTTGCAATTGTAGTCGTTTTCATAAAATTCTCCTAATGCTTGCATGATGAATATGTAGGCATTTTCGTTTTCTTTTTATCATACTCATTGTGACTTTGTATCCCTCTCCTATCATCTTCTGTGCTTCACGCTTTGGTTTCTTTTTTTTATATTCTGATAAGAACATTCTTTTAAGTCTTTTATAAATATTTTTTTCTACTTTTAGTCCTTATTTACAAAGGCGGCGGCAGAGATTTGCCGACGAGGGTGCAAGACAAATCCCACAAAGGGGCGAGCACAATATCTCTGGTTTGGCTTCAAAGGAACTCATAATAATTCATTTTACTTTTAATTAAAGAAAATCAAATATTATTTAGCTTCTTTTTTATTCAAATGCTGATCCTTTCTTTCTTTGCTAAAATTTTACACAGGTATTTGTAAAAAAATTGTTTTCAGTTTCTTTTACTGATCATCAAATAACTGTCAATATTTGAGTCAATTTCTTTGTGAGACTCTTGAGATTTAATTTCACTGATATCTAATTTTAGAAAAAATATGGTTATATTCCATTCTAGATTGTAGTAAATAGATAAAAACACAGATTTCGCCAGAATGACGTGTCGTGCTAAAAGAACAAATGCATGCTATTATTATTTTATATCAGAAACTTTGTAAAATGAATTTTGAAACAAAAAGTTTATTTTAAGAAACTTTTTTAGACGATAAATAAAAAATATTTTCCAGGTTTTCGCCAAAAAGTAGTCCCCTACCTTAAATATTTGTTAAGTAAAGTTTATAACAATGAGAACGAATTCAGATGTGTTTCGAATCCGAGGAGAATAAGTGTGCGTACTCAACAAAAATTTACTATAGTTCGGACACGAACAATATAGAATGCGAAAAAGATACAATGATGTTAGTTATTTCTTAAGAAGGCTGGAGAAAATATTTTCTAAATATATGTGCAAACTTACTTTTTTATGTAAGATAGGAAAGTATTAAGTAATTTAAAATGCAAAAATTATTTGAAAACGCATCATTATCTCAAATGCCTTTATATCATTATTGGGATTAAAATAATAATAATTGTCCCAAATTAGATCTGCCATTTAATTAGGAAGTTAACTAAATTCGGATGTCAAGGGGTAAATGTGTTATTTATGAAAATTTGATGAATAACTATTTTAAACCTCTTTTTATCAAGACATCTTTATTCAAAGTCTATTAAAAATTTAGAAGCATCTGAAATTATATAGTTTTTGCCGTGAAAAGTAATTAAAATAAAAACGATACGTTCCCCGATTACATAGTCATAATATTGAATGTAGAGTCTAAGGAATTTAGGTAGTAATTATTTAACAAATTAAGTGTATACTTGGATAAACTCTTTAAGTGTAGCTAAAAAGCCACCATACCACAAATATTTATTTTTTTCGTCAATATTTCTTTAGTGTAATAATTGTAGCTTGATGAATTAGATGGCAAAAGAAAACAGATACTTTACTAATAAATAAACTTGCTTTACTATTTACTTACTCCAGTGATTTATAATGAATTCACATAATTTGACTACAGCAAAACAACTCCTTTTAGCATGCATATTCACAAGAGTGACAAAAAGAGATTTATTAAATATATAAAATTTTTATATATTTTATATATTTTTATATATTATATTTTTATTAAAAGGAGTTTATTAAATTTAGTTTAATCATTAACTAGATTTTAATCAGAGAATTCTCACAGTGAAATAAGTGAAATGAACTTACAAATTTACTACTGAGGAAGTAACAATTAGATGAATAAGAGGACGATTAATTTTAGAACTTGAATTTGAATGATGAATTATGGAAAACAACTTTATCGTCCTGTTCATAAATTATATAAAAGCATTCATTTCTTTAATATTTCCACTGTTAAGCAATCAAAGTGCCCGATGAAAACAATTTTTTTCCATAACCTATGATAAAATCTTAGTCGAAGGATAAAAATTAGTTTGGGAAAATGTGATGTCATTCACTTGTCAGCTTATTGATTAGTCTGCTAAAGGTGACTGAGAATTCGGACTTAACGTTGTCGACTTCCATCACACTGAATTCTTAGTCGACCGATCAAAATTTTTTGACAAAATGGGACATGTCTTATACACATGTCACCTTATCAGTTATATTGCCAAAACTAGTGCAAATTAAAAGTTTTATAAACGACATTTGAAACAAATATCTGAAAATCTGGGGATATAGTCTTCGACATTCATTACATTCAGTTCATATTCAACCGCTAAAAAACTGTCGGCAGAATGCGATATCTTATTCATTTGTCAAATATATTGCCAAATCCAGTGCAAATTATAAATTAAATGAATTAAATGAGACATTTCAATCAAATGTCTGAAAATCTGCAGACTTAACGTCTTTGACATCCATTGCATTCAATTCTTAGTCGGTCTATCAAAAATTGCCCTCAAAATACGACATATTATTGACCTACCACAGTAACTCTCTACAACCGTCCTGAAGTGGTGAACACTTTTGCCGAAAAAACTCTCAACCTCTCGCCGACGAAGGGGGGCAGAGGCTGCAGACAGGAGGGGGGAGGAGGAATTACCCCTCTTGCCTCCACCCCTGCTAACGCCACCTCTGCTTATTTATTATGATTTTCACTATGGATTATTAAAAAAAATGCAAACCAATTGGAAAATCATCGCGCTGACGCTGTAATGTCATACGCACAGCACAGCGCCAAATCAGACAGCTTTTTCTAAATTTACATCTATATTCTAAGCAGTCATATAAAATTGCATCATAAAGAAAATAGCTTTCCAACAATGTTAAAAATTTCTAAGTAAATATTCTAATTTTTACATAATCTCTACGATAAGTATTTTACTAGAATTATAAATGTACAATTTCACTTTCGAAATATCCTTATTCTAAAAACAACTTTTTCGTTATTTTATTTTTAAAATGGTCTTGATTTCTTGTTTCAGTTAATTTTTCTTATCAAAAATAGGGATGGTATAACAAAACCTTAAAAGTGCGAATTGTAATAGAAACACTCTAAATTTTATTGACATTTGTATTTATATGTATTTCAACTTCCCATAAATGTTCTAAGATTTCTTTCTTGTGATCACATAATATCTTAATTACTTTATAATATTATTTACATTTCAATAAAATAATTATTTCTGTCTTATTATTGCACTCATGAAACAGTAGTTATTATTTTCTCTTATTTTCTTCTTTTTAATCTTTAATATATTTCATAACGCAAGCTTTAAAAACTATAGAGTCTAAAAATTAATATTTCTCAAATAAGATTATAAGATAAAGAAATAATATATATCACCATTGCTGTTAAAAAATATTTAGTTAAATTTATATATTAATTAATAAGGAAGGACTTTAAAGTTATTAAAATATTCCAACAAGAGCCATTAGTTGAACAAATTATCAACATTTTAGAACATAAAGAATATGTGAAAAATCAAATGTAAAATTCTATTTTCACTAAAACATTAGAAGTTTGGTAAAAGTGTATAAAAATAAGAATAAGACAGTGCTACTCTTTAATTCTCTGAATATATGTTTTAATTTATAACCCTCAACACTCTATTTTTAAAATGAAATTGGTAATATTGTATACTATATTTATGAGCTTCACAAAAATACAACTAATCAATGGAATCTCCACATCCCATTGACAACAATTTTTCGAATTACCTTTCCAATTACCTTTTTTTATAAAATTACAACATATATCTGTGAAGATTTATTATTATGTTCTAAAGTATAATTTTAAAAAAATTGAAGAATAGTATGATTAACATATGCTACACGTAAAAAATATTACAAAAAACATCGCAAATGACTATTGCTGGTATAGAGTACGCGATTCAATTTAAACAAATGAGATAAATGATTTCTGTAGGAATGCAAATAATTAAAAAAAATACATCCGAATTGTTCTTAAAATTCTAACAACTGCAGACATTCTTTTGTCACGCATGCAAATTTATTTTGTTTCATTTTATTTTTTATGAATATGAGGATCTAAAATTTTAGTAATTAAAAAAGCTATTTTTTTTAACTTTTATTGTACTAAATGCTGAGGCAATTATTCCTTTAATTTACAGTAAAATTTAAATGTAGGAAAAAAATTAATAAAAAAAAGAGAAGTAAAAAGAAAATTATACGTTTAATACATTATTATTAAGTCATTTTTGAAGACAATTCATTTTCATTTCCAGATTAGGATTTCTAAATGTGATACCACATCCAGCTGTTGAAGAGAGCAGTTCTGCACATGAGATCAAATGTGTACCATATGAATGCGGATCCTTGATGTGAACGGTTCAGTTTTAACATTACCGGCAGAATATTACCAATTCCCGACAGAGCGCTATCATCTGCCGGAATGGCAATACTCCGGCAGAATTTGAATAAAATAAAATTATATTCTGGAATTTCTAGAAAAGAAATGTGACAGAAATCTTAAACATTTGAAATGTTGGGTGCAAAGAAAGCCTTTTAAAAAAAAAAAAAAAAATACTTTATGACGCATATCTTTTTTTTTTACATATTAGTTATTAATCAATTTTCTCTATTTCGTTCAAATTTTCGTGTTAATGATATTCGTGTTTAGCTTTTTATGGTATTCATTATATTTCTCTGTTTAAACTCATCATAAAAATGTCCAGTGATTATATCATAAGCTCTAGTATGACAATAATGTCAGAAAAAAGTTGACATAACAGAAACGCTCGAAATTAAAATTTAAACAGAATGGCTTCCAAATTATTCGTAATCTGTCAAAAGTATGTTATTTTCAATTACATTATACTCTAAATACCTTTAACATGTAGATTGTATATTTTATTATGATTATTGATTATTTTGATTATTTTTGATTATTTTTTTATATATTTTGTACCAATATCTACCGTGATTTTATTATTAAAGATAACAGTGCTTACGTAGATCAATATGTTTTACATATTTGTAACATTGTTTTAATCGTTTTTAGCTTGTTTTCCTTTAATTAACTAAATGGTGTTTGTATAATCTACAGAATTTTTTAATTTTTTTATAGCTTAAACGTTTGTCTAATTTCAGTTAGTAACTCTCAAGAACTGACGTTTATAAACTACCCACGTCATCTTTGTAAATTAGAAAATTTAGAATTAGCGCCCAAAAGTTCTCATGAAGTATGCTTCACAAAGTAATTAAATCATTACAGTACACTGTAAAATTAACGAATATTTATTAACTGTTTAATTAACATAGATGTGGGTGATAAAGACTGTTTAGACCATAAAGACTGTTTAGATAAAGATAAAGACTGTTTAGACACTGAATGAGAAATCAACTTCAGTTTTAAGTATTTCACCTGAGAATAAAAAGTTTTAGAAGGTTTTCATTATTAATAAGACGTGTGCAATAAATATTTACATTGAAGAGCTCAATATAAAATTTAAAATTTTATTTGAAATAACCTTCAGCATAAAATTGCATCGTGGATTTACTATATCCATTTTGCTTTTGAGCTATTTTTCCAGGCTCTTATTTTTTAAATGACAGATGCAGAGCAGTATTTTCTTTAAAATTTTCTCATCTGTTTTACTAAAGACTTCTGTTGGTTTGCTTGATTCTTAAGTAGATAATTTAAATTATGTATTTTTTATCAGTTACATCCTGAAACAGCTGTTACATTGATGAAATATAAATATTTTTTTTTCAACATTCGCTAAATACCGAAATTTGCCTGTGAAAGTGAAAAATAATAGTTAGCAAATATTTTAGACACACCCCAGGCGAAGGCCAGAATGTTCACAATGCCATAGAATGTTGACATAGATTAAATATCTGTCTTTCTTAGTATTTATTTGCAAAGAAGCTCGAATTAAATAGCAAATGCTTTCCTGAATATGCATTTTTGATTTCTGAAAGAAATAAAATTAATTCATGTTTTAGCCGCTAGGGAAGTAAATGGCACTGCGGTGCGGGCAATTTACATAACATGCGCTAAATCCTCGAATTATTCGAGGAATCATGAAGTACACCAAAGGTAACTCCTTCCTACTCTCAAAATGAGGGAAAGAGAAGATCATATTGAAAGAATAAAAGACGGAATCCTCAAGATACGCGCTCTTCCTGACTGTGCCAAACGTCGGGAACAAACCAATAGTTCTTGATGACGGTTTTCAAGAAAGATACCCTAAATATTAATGTAACTGCACTTGTGATAACTATAATGTTATTGCGCAAATCCTTTTTAGACATAATGTGTAATTAATTTCATGTGGTTGTAGTGGAAGTTTAAGCATGTTAAATATTTTTTTTAGTGTTGATATTTATTTCATCTCCCCGTGACAGTGAGTATTAATGATCCAGAGTTAGGCCAGTAAATATCTATTGTTAAGAATATTAAGAAATATGTTGTAATATCTATTGTTAAGAATATTAAGAAATATGTTGTAATATCTATTGTAAATATCTATTGTTAAGAATATTAAGAAATATGTAGTTGCCTGCTTCGCAGCGCCCTTTTCTCACCTAGAGGCGGAAATATGAACGTTTTCCTATCTGTAATTGGAACTACAAATCCAGGACAGCATGTGCACAAAATTTATATAAAATTGGCCAATTAGTTTTTTCGGTTTAATTGTTTAAAATCTTCCCTTTTATTTTCTAGTACAGCACAGAGTAATCATGTATTTTGTGCTTATTCCCTCTGATTGGCTAGCCGCAGTGCTGGTATCAAGATTGCGTAAAACTTTCATTTGTCCCTTTCGGTGCAATTTTGAATCATTCTATTCAATCTTACGGATAAGACATTCCGCCAAAGGAATCTAATCTCAAATTAGAACGAATCCATAGACTGAGAACAGAGACCAATTACTAAAATTCATTCCTCTAGTTTTGTATTATTCAGTTATGCGTTCACATTGGGACTGACAAACAAATCGATAAATACTCAATTCTTTGATTCTCAATTCTTCTCCAAAACCCGATATAATTTTCGAGTCTTAATATAATTGCAAACCATAATTCATAAATCTTACTCGATGCATTTTTGAACTATTGCGTCCAGTTGGGCTGACAGATCAACTTCCTTCAGATGAATTGCGCCCAAAATCTGTGATTGAGTCACAGTTTTAAAGCATATACTGCAGTCCTAGTTTCTTTCATCTGCAATTTTTTGGGTCCAAATACACTGGAATAATCTTGAATCTGGGATATCTTAAACAATACGATAGAACTGTGAGATTTTTTTTGACAATACTTTCTTTTTATACCTTCGAGTAAATGATGGATTACATTCTGAAAGAAGACTTTCGCTTAAAATTTTTGTACTTGGATGCGAGGAACGCTTATCCTCCATCACATGTATCTTTGTACAAGGTGCTTGTAATTAAACTTCTCCTATAAACAGCATCATGCAACACAAACGGGCGAACGGATTGCAACGAAATTTGGTATATAGGCTGTACATGAGATGCGCTCACGGAAAAAAAAAATAGTTCCAAAAGGTTCACCAGAGGGTGCCCTTTCCGAAAAAACATTAACACGAGAAACGACCAAAACGGAATATAGAAACAATATTAAGATTTATTGACTAGTTTCTAATCACCTTGTCATCGAACCATATTAAGTAAAGGTAAGAAAAAATCAACAGTCCGCTGTGTGAGAAAAACGGTTCAGTTTGCAAAAATAAGAACAGAATAGGGCGAAATCGCACAAGAGGAGCAGTTGTTAATCGTGTCCAGGATGATGTAGGGAAAGGTGCTCCATGTGACCACCATTCACCTGCAAAATTTCAAGTCGATGGACAGTGTGTTCAACAGCAGATCGTAACTAATGAATAGTGATGCTTCGCACAGGAAGCGTTATGGAGTTCTTTATGTCGTTCAATGTCGCAACAAGATACCGTCATCACTACAACCGGAAATATCGACAAAAAATTTAACAAAGAAATCCAAACGTTTTTTATCCTAACCTGTTTTGTATAAAGCTTCCTTTTCTTCACAAGCATGCAAATCTCGACAGTTTTTTCCTAGAATTTACAGCTTTTCCTGATTTTACATTTTATTACTCATAATTCTTCTAGATTGTTAATATTGTTTCTGTATTCCGTTTTCGGCGTTTATTGTGTTATATTAAATGTTTTTCCTAAAAAAGCGCCCTCTGGTGGATCTTTTGAAACTATTTTTTTTCCGTGAGCGCATCTCATGTATAGCCTATATACCAAATTTCGTTGCAATCCGCTCGCCCGTTTGTGCTGTATGATGCTGTTTATAGGAGAAATTTAATTATAACCACCCTGTAGTTTTGAATTTCGGTAATACAAAATAATGTTATGAGGCAGACAATTCGAATTTCTGCATACATATTCATTATTTATTGATTTAAAAATTTAAATTTTTACATATGTCCTGTTACTTTTTGTAATATGTAATGACAATTAACAAAAAATTAATTGGCTACATGGCAAAGTGATGGTATTCTTTTTTATCTTTAGACCTGTACCACATTTTTCACTTTTCCTCCGAGTTTGCATTTTCCCTTTTGCTTCAGTTGATCCAAAAGAGAGAACACGCATTGCTGAAAAAGAAATAGATTAAGAAATTATTACGATTCAATGCACAAATAACAACATGGAACAAAATTTAAGGCGAATACACAATGCAAGAGACCTAAATCCATATAATCAGTTTGAAGATTTTTAAAATAAATTTTCATTAGACAAACAAATTACCTAGTTAATTAATGTTACAAAATATTAGAAATTTAAAACAAGTAAATTATTAAGAAGAGTATGAAATTCATGATGCATCATTAAAAAATATTGTGACTAATTTTGTATATCTTATTTTAAAAAATTTGAAGATAGTTCAAAGGGATCCCCGAAATTTATATTTGTGATGAAAAAAATTAGGGGTCAAGGAATGCGTTCTTTTTCAAACGGAGAAAAAAAACAACGAAATGGATTTTTTTTAAATATGTGTATATTTGATCTTTATACTTTCAATCAGAAGGTTTTTAATAGTTTATAGAATGGCTAAAAATATGTTTTCTCTTTGTAATCATTAAGATCTGTATTTATACCTAGCGACAATGCAATTTCAGGTTGTTTGATTTATATCTAATAAATTAAATAAGCATTTAAAAAAACAAATAATCTTCTGAGATTCTTTTTTTTTAAGTTAAATAAACTGAATGTAAAATTTCGAACTTCTCATTCTCTTAACGCATCTTTCACTAATCCTGCCGTACGTTTGTTGTTATAGATTTAACAGTAGCGTTTAACAAGAACTTTTCACAATACTTTAAAACATAAAAAGTTTTCTTTCCAATTTTTAAAATTTGATTTTTACAAGCGATGTTTTCTGCTCCTACTTAGAGATTGGAGAATTGAATTACTCTTTTTTTCTGGGAGTTTACTTTTCAAAGCCTATATTCATTCTGTTGTCTGATGCATGAAATTAATTTCCTCTTTAACTATTTTTACTTCCTGAAAAATTATAGAAGGTATTTCCTTATCAACAATTACTAAAGTACAAAACTTACCTGCGAATTCTAACTGTTTATTTCACTTTTTATTTCTGAAAACATAACTCAAGAAATAGGTTCCTAGATTATCATTCAAAGAGGACGAGATTAATTTTGGGCGCTCTCTTTGAAAGGCAGACGCTTCTTTTGAAAGTCCCACAAAGAGAACGAAACTGCGTCTTTGATCCTTCCAAGTGATGCAGCTAAATTAATTGCTAAAAAGTCAAGTGGAGATACTCTAATTCTGAATATGTTAAAGATTTGGTTTTTAAATGATTTAAGGAAATATTTCAAAAGTTCTTCATAGCATCGAAATAATATTGACGGTTTTTGGTACGACTTTTACTTTGAATGGATAAATTCTTTGTAAGTTGGATATCATGTTACAGCATTTGAGGAATTAGTAATAACGAATCAAATCAAGAAAAGAACACCTCTTGAGCATAGAGGACTTGGATCTGCTCTAGACGGTGAAGTTTGTTTATTTTCTGTTCCGAGAAATGCCTCCATTTTGGTGATAAGTTACGGTATTTTAATTGTTTTGGTTACTCAAGAGTAGAAAACAACCTCGGAATACAGGCATTTAGCATTTGAAGAATTATACATTAAAATATTAAAGCTGGTGGAATGCCCATTTTTTGGCTATTGCCACATTGAGCTTATTTGTTTTTAATATTCCTGGCCACTGAATACGTTCTCTTATGATTCTTAGACTATGTTTTCGTCAAAGTAAGGGTCCATAGCTTAGAGAATCACACAAAACCATATTAAGCAATTTTATCAATAATTGGTTAACATTTTCATGGAAATTTCTTGAAACTGACTTATGAATTAGATTCTGAATGACTTTTATTAGAATAATCATTTTTCATAGTGCATCTAATTTATTGCATTCTTAATCACTTTGGTCATTTTTCGTACCATAATTCATTTTTCGAACAAATTCAGACTGTACATTATTATTTATTGCGTGCTAATTACGTTACTGTAGTTTTGGATAAGTACTTCAATTATCTCGTCAGATAATCCCTGTTACAAAAAATATAAGTGCCGCAGCAGAGCTCATTTTTTAAATTTTTTTTTATTTTTATTTTTATTGCTGAATTATTGAAATTGCGTCTCACTAAAATCATTAGAACTAGAAACAAGTAAGGTGACAAACTCTTGCATAAAAATATGTCGAATGATGTTAGTGATAATGAAATAACACCATACTTGGATAATGAAAGTCTGCTTTAATCTCCAAATGATTCAAACGTACCCGACCATCCAAATCTGGTAAAAGGCATGACAACAAATGATTTAAAACAATCTTCTAACTGGTCCGGACGAGTTTGAAGACCCAACAACGCAAACGGTCTGCGCATTCCGGACGGCGGTGGGGAAAAGCGACCAGTTAAATAGGTCTAAAAGATATCTTGAAAAAGAAAAAAACGTGTATACCATTTAGTGAATAAGAAGTTGAAATTTTTCATATGGATACCCTAGTGGAAGAACAGAAGAAGCAAGGGGATATGGAAAAATACACAAGAGCCAACAAGCTTAAATCTCCTAGGATTGATACTTTTGAGAGTATTCTCTCCCCAAACAGGATTTTGCAAAAAGCGGCAGAAGATTTTAAAGAATGTTTTCAAACAGTTCTAGCGTTTTTAAGAAGATTTGATATGTAAAGCAATAAGGATTATAAAAATAAACCAACTTAAATAAATGCATTACTTTATTCGTTTCGATCAATGTTTTTTTTTTTAATGAAACAATTATATATAGCTGGATCAAACGTTCAAATGCGATCTCCACACTACAAAAATTTTATCAGTTTTTCCAGACTACCACTTTAAGGTATGCGGAAGGTGCCATTTCCCCTATGACTTTGCTCCACCCCACCCCCCACCCCCACTCCCTCGTAACCATCCTGATTCCAGAGGGATTGATCGATTTCAAATATAAAGAACAGGAGCTCTGAAATAATTTACTGATGAAATGCTTAAACAGTATACTTTATAATCACCATTTTTTCTTTGCAGAGTCAGTTCCACTTTACACTGACTAATTTTGGGTTGATTCAATAATGATTCCGATTTTGAAATCGGGCGTAAATTTAAAGAAGATCTGGTTTAAAAAATAATACAATTAGTAGGGGAAATCATTACTTGTCGCAAAAGTAGCTAATAAGGAATGTTTGCTTGAAAATTATTCATTGGATAATTTCATTTTATCGTTGAAAAAACATGATTAGATTATATTTCTCAGTATACTTTTTCTCTTAGTCATTGAGTTCATAAATTTAAATATATATATATATATATATATATATATATATATATATATATATATAATATATCTTACTAGTGTTTCTGCAATTCTTGCGCATCTGCCTGAAGTACTTGGATCGGCACAGACTTTCTGTAAAATGAAGAAGTAAATTAATAATCTTTCATGAATGCCAGATTCTTTTTATTAAACATGGTGCTGAGAAACGTTTTGTGTCATTCCTGTTGACATTAATTTTTTGTGAAACTATAATTTAATAAAAATAAGTATAATAAGTGATAAAAAATAGAACAAGTATTTTTAAAAGAACCGAAATCATTTGGTGTTGAAATCGTTCAGGCTACAAAACTGAAGTTATGCAGAAGTCACAATGTTTCAAACTTTTTTTAAAGTTGCATATGGCCTAATCCTTGGATATTTTTAATGTGAATTTCAATTGAAATATTTTTCAAAACAGAAATAATCAAATCTTATACTCAAAAAAAGGAAATTTTTTATATACAAATTGAACTCACTAATCTTTTATCCGAAAGTAATTTCTTAAACCGCTGAAATCAGAGTATCTAAACAAAAATTTGCATTATTGATTCTATGATCTTGTAATTTTCACTTTATTACAGCGTATAAAAAATGAAAAAAGGACAAAAATATTGTTTTTTTTAAAAACTTGATGATACGTTCTCTTATTATATGAAAAAAAATGTATTGATATATTTTTAACTTTCTGCGCAAAATTAATACAGTTTTTATGTCAAGGGAATTCTTTTCGCAAAAAAAAAAAAAAGAAAAAAAAAGAAAAAAAAAAAGAAAAAACTTTGGTCAGAAACACGCTTTACCCTTATATTTTCTTAAAAATTAATTTTAAAATGGTGAATTCTTTTCTTCATGAGATTCCTTAATGTACTTTTGATTTTTGTGACATTCCGATGACACATTTCTTTACAAAGAAGTAACTTGCATAACCAGTTGTTGTTGTAATGCAGTTAATCATGTAAAACGAAAGTAATTGAAATTCGAATTATGATGAAGGCTGAATGCATATTCTCCTGATGTATAATTAGTTTTTTGAGCTTTAATATTTTTTCAATATTGCGTAAAAAGGCTATAAAATTTTTAGAGCTAAAGGTGTGACAGGTTTCACGCACATTGCAACCTAAAGCTATCATTTTTTTTTTTCTGACAGCATAATTCGTTTTCTAATCCAGGCGACAATTCACTGATTACGGAATAAACCAGCGGGAGTATTCTTCCCAAAACTTTCACGCATACTCTCGAATGCCAGAGAACGACTTGCAGGACATTGGCGTACAATAGTTACGAAATATTGCATTTTGGCGTGAATTTAGAGATTTATTTTACTGCATCTATCGTGCCATCCTTGGCGAATTATGTGGCGATTAAATCCAGTGATGCGTTAATAGTATCCAAACATCGATTTTGTGCTTTAGGCACGTTTTTCACAACTGATTCAAACAAAAAATTTGACACAAAACTGCACTTGTAGTCTCAAAATAATATACTAAATTGAATATATTTAAGTCATTGCGACTTTCAGTTATAACGTTTATATATTTCTAAAAGTACAGACGGACAGACGGTCAACCCCCTGTTACATTTGACTTAAAATTTGATAGGTGGCTGCATTATAGATGTGAAGTCTGTGAACTGAATTTTATCTATCTCGTTTTCTTCGTTTTGCGTTAACTTATGCTTGAGCAGGCGGACAGACAGATTTACTCTGAAAGGATTTTGCTCAAAATCTGTCAGAAATCTACAAGCTTGGTGTAAAGACCATATACTGAATTTCAGCCATCTGGCTCAAAGCCTTTTTGAGTTATCTTTGTCACAGACAGACGGGCATTTTCTAAAAATGTGTTTTTCGAACCGGGTAGGTTTAAAATGTGGAGATTTTTTTAAATTTCTAGTTTGAATTTTTGTACGATTATTATACTTTTACACTGTATTACAAATACGAGAAAGTACAAAAATGGTTCCTACATATTAATTAATTTTATCGGTTTTAATGAAGGTTTATAAAATCATATTTGATGTTTATTGATTCAACTGAATAGCATTAAAATATTTTAAAATTGTTTAATCCTGTAAAAACCAATTTCCTTTGCTTCTCAGCATTAGTTTTATATATTCATGTAATTGAAAACGGGAAAAAACTTCGATCTTATATAGATTTACAGATACTTGAATGACATATATATCTTGATTTTATTATTAATAAATTTGAGAACCAAAAACGTTATTTCTTAAAGGTAAATTTTCTTTGCATCGATTCAAAGTATAACGAAAAAATTAATTTATTCTTCACTTAATTAAAAGATTTACCAGAGTAAATGAAAAATCAAAAATATTAACTGTCGAAATGTATATTAGAAGAATTAAATTCATTTCGGAGCGTTTTTAATTTCTTTTCGGTTTTTACATTCTTGGATAAAATGCATTTAGTTGAACAAAATAGTGTCCTATTCACAGAATTCTACAAGCTAAAAAGTGGCCAAATGTTTCTTAAGTAATTTGGATATCCATCGCTTTAAGATATTTCTGTCATAAGGAATAAAAAATTAGCTGTTAATTAGTCTTCTTTCTAAATATTGAAAATTTAATGAACTTGTCTTAATAATTCCATTTGTCTGATAAATCACATTCAAAGTAACATAACCACGTCGATCCATTCATAGAGAAGTAATCTCTGTGGATCTATTTATTTTGACAAGAATATTGTTTTATTAAATTTCTGTGAAATATCTTATTATCGCCACAATAAGACTACTAAAATAACTCAGTTGAAGGACAATCGTGAAAAAAAATTTTGATATATTATCGGACGGAAAAAATTAACACAAGATTATGACTTTCAGTACTGACTGTTTGCACTCATTCGCATGATATAATTTCTAAAGAATCATTTCAACAATTACAATAAAAGAGAAAAATATAGTTTTGTACTTCTTACCTTCTCATAATCCACAAAACCATCTATTTGTTTATTATACATTTCATGCTGTAAATCAGAAAAAAAAAATCAAAGTCGTTTGTTATTAAAATATTATCATAATATAGTAGTACAGAATAAAAATAATCGTTGCAGTGAATCTATGGAAATCAGTGAAAAATGATAGAAAGGATTACTTTCCGCTATTGCTATTTTTAAATTTTTGGAACTATTAATTAATGTTTTGGAAACATATATTCTAAATAAATATTAAATCGTGAACAAATACGTTGAATGAATAATTTATTTCGAGACTTGTAGATGTTATATCAATTAATTGTATCTGGGGTATAGCTATTGCCCAAACAATGGCGGATTTTCACCTCGGCATGCTTGACAGCTGTCTAGGGCTTCTGGAGTAGAGTGGGTGGGGGGGATTTTGGACGCAGATTAATTTAAAATGAATTTAGCCTAGTTGAAAGAAGTTTAATCTTGCTAAAAAGGAGTACAAAATTTACGAATCATAAAATGAAAGGAAAATTTGCGTTTGCAATAAATTATTTAATTTTTTTACATAAGAAAATTTTTTCTCCGTTGAAATTGCAAGTCTATTTTGCTGCTTAATCGCACCTCTCTCACTAGTGGGCATTTTGAATTAAATTTTTTCTTCGGACATTTTCAGTTTGGCTTTTATTTCTTACCACCCTTTAACATGTGGCAGCAATAATTGCTACAGTACTTGAAGTGAACCTTCAAGTATTGTCGCTTAAAGTGGATGCAATTTCTTCTGTTGTTTACTTTACTTGTGTCTCATAGTATAATTCAATTTTCATCATCTCAATTGGCGTTCCGTATTCCTTTTTCATGGATGTTTTTTACCTTCATATTTTTGAATATGGTTTGTTTCATTCCAAAATTTCTGCTTTTATTGTATTATTATGTATTGTATCGAACCAGTCTAAAAGTCTTATTTTTTAATGGATCAATGGATACTTTCTCTCAGCTTTTTTAGCTTGAACAAACCACCTTGTTGGCCTCTTTCGGGAGGCAGAGTGACATTAAGTAGTTTTTAATTAACTATTTTAACTTCAATTCAACTTAATAATTCAGGTGGTTTCTTTTCCATTAATTATTACGGTCTTATCATCTGGTCAGAAACAGATTCAAATACTGGATTGTGAATATTTGATTAAATATCAGAAAAACAAAAATTTTGAACATTACAACTGCTAAAGTATTATAGGTGTGAATTTAGGTTGCAAAATTTACATGGAAACAAAAATATTTCCATAAGAAATAAACTCAATAAAAATGTTTTTTACGCGTTGACATTCCATTTAGGGCACATGGCATCTTGCCCCATGAAAATTATGTACTTGAGCTAATCTAAATCTTGTAACTATTGGTTTTCTATTTTAAATAGTAATACTGTTAATAAATCTTCATGTATTACTACATCATGTATTAAATTAGAGAAGTATTAAATATTTAAGAATCATTTAGGCGCATTTCCTAAAAATTGATATTTTGTTATGTTAAAATATGAATCTGCCGTTTTCGCTTTAGAAACATCATATTTCTCTCACTACCAAATGAAAGCAGCTCAGATCTAGACCAGGACTGCCAAATAAAGCCTCACATTTATGGTAAGATTAAGAAAGATTGTTTATCCAAAATCTTCTATATTAATCAATTAATTGCTCACATTTCGTGGATTGGTTCTAAATCATTTTAAAGATTTGCATATAAGAATTCCAAAACCATACGATATAAAATTATTTGCATTTTACTTTTTCTCACATGCATAGGAATTAAATAAACAGTTGAGGAACCGCATATACAGCGGCTAGTGTTTCACAATAACTATATGCTTATATTAGTTAGAAAATATATCAATAATTAAATTGATTTTCGGAGAATTTTATTTTATTTTTAAATAAATAAATAAATAATATTTTCACAAAGTTATTAAAATAAAAACGTTTAACTAAAATAAAGATATGAACTAAAATAAATCATTTAAGTTAAAAAGATCTCGACATAAGGAACTAAATTGACCAGACAGGAGACTCATGATGCGCTTTGCCTGAAGCCTCAAATTGCCTAAATCCACTACTATTCCCAAAGTAGTCATGATTTTTTTTAAAAAATTAATTGTGAACTATATTTGGTTTTTTATTTAATAATTTTATTGTACAGAGTCGAAACGTAATTGCAAATAATTTTATAGCAAGATGGAATACCATATTCCTTATATTTAAATAATTTCGTTTTTTATTTACTGCGTTTACATGATTTTGAGAGTACATATCGACTAATAGTAAACCCTTTGCCAGATGCGGTTAAAAATTTGCTACATATTTACATTTCCGTTGATAAATATATGCACCAAATTTTATTCATCTAGCTCTCTTCTCTTTGTAGTTAGAGTGTTGACTAACAAACAGTTCGTCTTGCTTCCAGACTGAATTGACTTCGTTCAAAATTTAACAGAGATTCACAAATTTCTGACCCTATGTCAAACTTTATTGATTTAGCTCAACACATTTTTGAGTTATTATATTCACAGGCATAATTCCAAAAATGGGATTTTCAAACTCCTGGTGGACTGAAACGTGGAAATTCGTCAAAATCTCGAGTTGGAATTTTGTGATGATTACAATAATTTCTCTTCGCATGCGAGAAAGTAAAAAGGTTGGAAACTTAAAATGAATCGGAGTGATGAAACCGATGAGATAAATATGCAGCTACAATTTCTTCGCAGATCAAACTGCAGACTGGCTAACCTTTCAAAAAAATAATTAAAGGATTCAAAAAGCCTTTTTAGAGTTTGTAAAAAAGTTCCTTTTAAGAAAAATAGTTAATGTAATTCTTTTATTTAATTTAATTAGTATCACTCAACGACATTCAATAAACTATATTTACCACTTTTATTTGCATTTATTTAAAGGTGGGCTTTAAAAAATCTTACTCATTATATCAGGCCGGTTCGCGAGTATCCGGCTTCCGTACTATCCGTTCTAGTTTCCTTTTATCGCAATCAAATGAAGAAGGCAAAGCATTGCATTGATAATATTGCCAAGGTATAAGGTAGCCGAGGTAGGTAAGGAAGCGGGCGTCTGCTCGTTGTTTCTTCAGTGTGTAACGGACCTTAATGGTTGCCACTGTTCCAGATTATAACTGCACAGTGCGTACAGTATTTGTAATAAATTCTTGAAATGTGCAGTGCAGTATATAAACATATATTAACTATCAATAGAAAGCCGTCTATTTTAACTGGACACGTTACCGGCAGCTGCTTCTATGATTCACCGGGAAGCGTTCACATTCTACTTGGCTTGAGATAAATGAAGGGCTTAGTACTCGATATGAAGTGAGAAAATACCTATTATATCAGTGAGTTATGGTATAAAAACTTTGTCTTCTGGTATTGGAGGGGAAAGAAATGAGTTCATAGAACTCCGATCTTTTTTTTTTTATTTTTAAATTACAGTCAGTCACCACAGAACAGGAACTCCGGCTTATCCGGCTTTTTTGTTATCCGGTCTTCCACTACATTAGGCCGAATACACGGGAGTGCACTGTATATATATAATTATGAAACAAATTCATTAATTATTTTAATGAGTCACATGTATCGACTTATTTTAAGGTTTGACTCCTATCTTCTTAAAGGAAAGCGTTTCAAGTAAAAAGATAATATTTATGATAGTCATGTGCATCATTATATCAAATTAATTTTCATATTATGATACTAGCCGCCTTCGGTGACAAGCTGGTTTGACAGGAATAATGATCTTTAAAACTTTCAATGAAACATTTTATATGACTTAGTCTTTATTGTTTCCACAGCAAAATATTTTAAGTTTTAAACAACATATTAAGTTTTAAATATAATATTTTAAGTTTTGATAGTTATATAACTCATTCTGTTTTAAAAGCCTTACACCATTTTGTTCATTTTACTGAGCATTTCTCTTGCTTTCTGTCACTTTTTTAAAAATTTGAACTTTGATTTGAAACGGTAGGGATTGAATTTCAACTAATATAAAAACTTTTCTCTATTGAAACAAAACATGTTTTTCTGAAATATAAGTACAGAAAGTAGAATCATTTAGCATTAGAATCGACTGCGTGTGAGAATGTTTTTTTTTTCTTTTTTTTTTGTAATTTATGCAATATCTCAGAGTATCATTAAATTTAAATTTATCTGACTTTAAAAAAAAATCAATTTATTACAATAAGAAAGAGCTTATTAAATATAACTCAAAGTACACGTGATCTGCTTAAAAATTTAAAATTCATCCGAGCATTATTGATTTATAATTTATTCGTTGATATTGAATTTCATGTAATTTATTGAAATTAAATGAAGCAAAGAATTGTATTTTATGTAAACCATTTTTCTTGTTTTTGCTATTACTAATGATTTAAAAGTTAGCTGTGAGACCTTTATTATAGTAGATATAAATATTAATCATTATTTATTTTTACAAAAAAAAATATAATGCTTCATATTTCTATCATTTCATATAAACATGTGCTTAAAATTATAGTATATTTGGTCTGTGGCAAGACCACTTAATCGCAATTCGAATTTAGATCAATGCCGTAGGAACTCGTTGATAAAAGTTAATTTTTCTCATGCACGCTTAACATGGCCTCCCAAATTAAATCTTATTTTCACTTTGCATGAAACATAATTATAGAAATCCTGATTAAAATATATTTTGAAAATTAATTAAAAATAGGAGAAATTCAATCTAATAAAAATTAGTATCATTGGAAAGATAATGTTTAAAAAGATATGAAAATCAATTTTTTGTTGTAATATTTTTGGACGTTATTGCAGAAAAAAATGTCAACATTTTGCTTTATTTTTATTTAATTAAATTGCTAAGTGAAGTTTCTAAAAAATCGCCTCAAGATGCGATTTTCCTGCCTTCCAAAATATGTATGTGCCAAGTTTGGTAGCTCTAAGTTGAACGGTCTGATCTGCAGAGCGCAAACAAGTTCACTTTCAATACAAATAGAGATTATACGGCACAACAAATATAGCGTAGGTGTAATTTTAAGACGTTCATCTTTTAGAATGGATAAGAGAAGAAAAAAACTCACTCTTGTGTCATCATCTTCATTGCAGTATTCTTTAACGGCGGCGTCGAAGTTGTCACTCTTGTAATGGCTGTAATTATCTTTAATGAACTGGTAAGCATCGTCGACATCCTGAAATAAAGATATAATTTCACGTCATTAGGAAGCTGATAATTAGAATCTCAAAACCATTTATTCAGTCGACTGAATTCTCCCCTCGACACTCACATGCACTGGTACAAGCTGGCGTTTTTTGCCCTTCGTGACAGAATACAGAAAATCGAAGGTGTATTTGGAAGTGATGAAAAAGTCGCGGTTTAAATTTATCACATTCTCTCTAGTACCTAGATGCAGAGGGTTTATCCTTGCCGCATTGCATTCAAAATTTATAACACATCTACAGTTTCGGTGGTAAAGTCTTGTACTAAATTTTATGCATTAAGCACTTAGTGTTTTTTTCATTCGTTTCTTTTTTTACCTAGTTTATATGAACATGAATGGAAATGTTGGCGTAATTCTAAAAATACTTTTTTTTCGATCCCCATATTGCTCCGAAGCTTGTAAGTTCATATAAAATGGACGGATAAAATATCTTTCTGACTGCGACATATGCATGAAAGTTAAAATTAATTTTGTGGCGTAGTGAAAACAGTACACTTTTTCTTCTTTTGAAGCCTTTGGAACATGATATCTAAAGTTCTTCAAACACTTTAGTTTTGTTTCCGTTATAAGCAAAAAATTTAGAAATCTCATCGAACAACAAAAGGGAACTGAAAAATAAAAATCTTCTTTTTTGCAAGTGAGAGAATAAATATTATTTTTTTTAAAAGCTAAAATTTAAAACACTAGTAATAACTTATTTCAATCCCAGTTTTATCCATAGTGGTGCGGAATTTTGAAATCTACTCCCTGTCTAGAGGGCGAAATCAGCTATTAGACAAGCCAAAGATTATTTGGTATAAGGAAGTAAATCACTTTTACAGTGAAGAATTCCTTTGCAAGCTCAAATGATGATAGCTACAAGGAGCAAAATGCTACTTTACTTAATGACAGAAAAGGTTTGAATATGCAGGGGAGGTTCGATGGATGCGCACATCAGAACTTTAGCAATAAAATCACCATTACAAATTGCAAATGGCATTACTATGCGGATGCAGAATCAACAACAAACTAAATTGCGTACTCGAATGACTCGCCATTTAAAGCAATACTTGTTTCCGATGTTGTTATTTTCTTACAATTGTGCTGTTTGCCGTCTGTGAACAAACATATATTGCACTTTGTTCGACATATTATCTTCATTTAATTAATTTGTTTCTTCCTCTTGAACCATAAGTTATATTTTAAAAATGAAATACTCTACTCTTTTAGAATGCCTAAACACTTTTAGCCCCTTCCTTGTTTATAAAAGGAAAAAGTATATTCTCATAAAAAAAAATGTAACTTTGTTTTACCCTTTTGAATCTTATGCACACAAGTTTGGTACCATTATTTTCATAAATCATCCACAATGAAAGTAAAGTTATTGGAATTTCAAATTTTGAAATTATCAACTAAGTTTATATTTCAAAGTTATAAGTTTCAATTATTTTTCTCTTATGGCGCCATAATACAACTGAGTAGCATCGAATTTGTAGTTATTTCCTATTCTTAATTTCTTGGCCTCATTAGTACAGCTAAAGATTTGCAAAGATGAAAAATTGCTGCACCATATTGTTGTGAACTATTATCTGTTACCAAGTGTTTCAGCCTGGTCCGGGAATCCAAATCGGTGGCAAAAGTGTGATTTCATCTCACAATGGTAACACTTCTTCCACCCAATTCGACTCCTGTCACTTTGAAAAAAAGTGGGCATGTTAAAATGTGTTCTTTTTCCTAAACATTTCATCTCCATTTGGCAAACCAGCACTGTTTCGGATAGTGTATTCCCTTTTCGGTAATTTTATACTTAGTCGAGGGTTTCTATGACAGAGGTGAAAGGCAGGGAATTATGTCATACAAATGTTAAACATAAAAATGGAGAATTGAACCTGGACCGATAGCAAATTAAATATTTAAAAAAAATCTGAGATTTTTCTGCTAGACAAACGTAGTGGCAACTCATTAAAAAGTAAGTAATTGGGATAATTATCTCGAAAAATCTTTTATGCCCAAAATAAAGGGACAACTATTTTTAAAATTTGAAACTATTGGTAAAACCTTAGAAATAAAATATTTCAGTAGCACATGAATTTGTATGGCAATTTATAAAAGTTGAGCTAAGTAAAGTCAATATTTACTTTGCTATTCTCTAATAACTTATCCTAAATGATGAAAAATTATTTTACCCATTTAAATGTGGGAAAAAAAATTTTTTTAATTATGAAATGTGGTTTTTTGTTTTTCAGAGTTTTTACCTCAATCTGTTGATTAAATTTTTTAATGCCAATATTGTTAAAATATTCGTCAATTCTGCTGGCGTACATGATTTTGATATTTTTGCAGAGGATTATTTTAACCCTCAGTAAACTCTTTATTGCTCTGATTTAATCCGTTAAAAAACTGGAAATTTATTGAAGTACTAAATTACCTACAATCCAATGGTTTTATTAGCTACGATAGCTAAATGTTACATGATCATTCCAACTATTCACTTAATGTTTATCCTGGGAATGTCTTCACTCCATGTTGTCTCTAATTTATGTTAGAAATTTGACAAAAAAAGTCCTCTGACATTAAGTTTCTTTTAGAGGTCAGCAGATTAAATTATGACATCAAAAATACTAATATTCCACTTCAACATAAAATTATCGACTTTCCAAATGCTATAGAAGATCCTGAATTGGAGGTGTACATCGATGACTCGGGAACAGATGACAATATGAGGCCCCAGTATGCATTTTCAAAAATAATAAATTCACGTTTCTAATCAACTCCCTAAGATTCCATTATCTTGGCTGAATGGGCGGTGATTTATTTTACGCCTGGCTGGGCATTGAAAAATTGTGTCAAAATTAACATTTTTACAAATAGCCTTTCATTAAGCGAAATTTCAAAAAAACAAGTAAATAAACGTAATTCGAAATTTATTAACGATATTAAATTAAATATGCTTACGTCGGAAGGATTAGTCATCTTATCTTGGGCACATGCCGGTATATTGGATAAAGAACTGCCCGAGCCTTATGCTAAATCTGCTACAACTGAGGAGAAAAACTATACGATGCTGTTCCAGCCCCTTATTCATCCTCAAAAAGACAATGAGAAAGTTTGCATTGAATGAATGCAATTAAAACTCTTGTAAACGTATAAGAGTCGGAAGACCCAGGGTTTTTTATAATCTATTAACACATAATATTTTTTTTTTCTGGTCATGGTTTTTATTTATTTACACAGAAAGATAAGCCTCTGCTCTGGTTTTCGGGGGGGGGGGAGGGGTTGTAAGTTATTTTGTTTAATATTTATTTTGGTCCCAGCTACTGGCGGCTTTTTTATTTCGAAAACATAGTTTGTTGTATTTTCCTGAACAGAATTTAGATAATCTAATATTTGTTTTTTGTTTGCTACTTCTTCCATGTTCGTAATGTTAAATTAATTGCTCCTTTTTTTGCATTAGTTACTTGTATGACTTTTTATCCTCGGCTTTAAATTCTTGTTTGCTTATTTTTTAGATATTTATGTAATTTTATTCATCGATGAATGGTGGTGGTTTGTCTTTGGTGCTCGCGTTGTCCTCTGTTTTGTCCCTTTCATTTCATAATTTTAATTCATTGATAATATTTTGAATATTAATCTGTTGTTATTTATATTGCTGTACAGTGTTCCATATCCTCCGTATGTGGTGCGTTGTGATTTCATTCTTGTATTTATGCGCATTTTCTGCTATTTTTATATAAGTTTTTAAACTCCAGAGTAGGCTTACTTATGAATTTAGTTATTTTATTTTTGCCAAACGAATTATTACGTATATTCTTAGTACCGCCCATGCTCTACTGATGCTTGCAAATCTTTCAGTTACTAAATAAAGGTTTTCAGGCCGACCGAACTTCTAGGTCTTGCTCCATTTCGAACAAGAAGGTAGATCAAGATGACTGCTGATTATGTATAAGAAAGATGCGAATATTAAGTACAAAACCAGCCTATTCAGTATTAGCGAATAAGATAAAAGATAACTGATTTTTTTAGCATAGACTGAAAAAGAAAAATTGAAATAAATATTTTAATTGCACATTTTTAATAAAAATTAATTTGCTAATAAAGCGGTCAAAGTTTTTATGATATAATTTTCTCGTGAACATTCTTGTGTGACAATCAATTCCAATAGTTATAATCCAAAAAAAAATTAGGACAAAACTGGAAATTTACATCCTTTTTTTTATATGTAATGATGCAACTTATAAGTCTCTAATTAAATACTGTTTTGAATTCTGAAAAGAAGTGGAAATTTCTTACGTCTTGTGTCATTGAATCCGTGATGCATTTTTCAAATTTATCGGCCGCCGGTCCATCTGAAAAAGTAAAATTCTCTAAGCTTTGAACTGATCACACTCTCCCTTTTAAAATTATTTAATTTTTACGAATAAAGAATCTATTTTTAATACATTTATTGATTGGTTAAAGCTGTATGAAAGACAATTATTTATTCATTTTGTAACTTTAGAAAAGTTTTAGAGATCAATACAAAGTGTTTTCGAGTTTAATGCGAAGTTTTGAATTAACTGATTTGAATAATTTAAAACTTCAACATTTTAGAATGATTAAAAGAACTGTTTCACACCGAGAAATCCTGTTTTCAGTGCTGTTCACTTTCCTCCTAACCCGATATGCTTAATATTCACATTTTAAGTCACAGATTTGCAAGTTTCTCAAGAAATAAAATCGTTTGACGGTTGTCGTTCTAAGCAGAGAAATAGTCTTTCATATGCCAAGGAGTTTTAATGACCTAATTTTGGTTGATAGAAATATATATATATTTTTTATTTTTAGACATCTTAGAGTTTTACATTTAAACTCGAAATTCGTTATAGGATTTACATAATTCTCTGTTATCTGGAAATTTTAAAAATTCAATTTTCAACAAAAAATGAATGACAGCAGTTTGTGCAATCAAAAATAATTTCAATTTGATTTCTATAATTAAAGTACTTATAATTTTAATAATTTATATGAAACGAATAACTATACGTCGGCGCCGGGAGGGGGGCGAAACAAGCTGTGGTTTGGAGCTTGGGGGGTGGTTGGGGGACGAGGATGGGAGTGTAACCCTTCAGTTATGGATTTTCTGAAAATTCTTCCTTTTTCTATGAATTTTTTTAGCTTTATTTTGATATGATTTAAATTCTAACCGACCGCTTCTCCGACCAATTGTTCGATCATGATTTTGCAGGAACATCGACAAATGGGAAGATGAGAAACATTGAAAAAAAGCAACGAATTCGCTAAATAGAAATTAATTTTTATAGTATTGATAGTGAGTGCCATATAAATGTCGTTAAAAATCAAGCTTTACAGAAAACTTTGCTAAATAGGTTTATTGAACAGAGACTGGATTCTAAAATTTACGAAAAAAAAAAACTGCATTACGGTAATTTGCATGGATATTTCTTTAAAAATTAATTAAAACTCCTTTATAAACTATCTGAAATTTCACAAACTATAAAATAATTACAAATTTCCCCCGCTTAGCTGATTTTAAAAAGTAATTTAACAATTATATCTTTTATTGAATACTCTAGATATAAAAAGTAAAATTATCCAATAAATTACTATTGATTCTATAATTTGATTTAATTTTCAATAATAATAAAACAATAACTTTCCATTTAAATATCGATGACCAAATGGCAATTGATTAACGATCCAATTTCATTTTTAAAAATAATTAGAAACAATAATTCGTTTATACAATTTCTTCATAATTACCTGAATAGCATTGAGCAAATGTCCAGCATTTATAATATTTTTTCAGGTTGTCTGGGTCGAGTGTCAAGCTCTGGACGATAACGAACAAACCGAAGAAGCCCAAAATCACAATGCTCAATTTGCTTTTCATCTTGTACTAAGTTAGGCGGTACGACTCCTGCAGGAGGAATTTGCGAAGCATTTTTATACCAACTATGGATCAGATTAAATTTTTATGCACCATAAATTTTGCAGTAATCTTATTCGTTTTAATATTGAATACAAAATAACGCATTATGTTTTATGTACATTTCTATAATGCTTTATGGGCATTTATATTACAACTTATTTGTTCTATTTGTTATTCGTGTGCTCGTATTTTCTTCGGTTTAAAGAATTTCGAACACCTGCTGTCTTTGTAAGAAATAACATGATGGAATGATCAAGTTTGTTTGGATGCATAGTAATATCCAAATGCATAAAATAAATTATTAACTCTTATTAAAATTAACATTTCTTCATATTGTTCATGTTATTTAATTTTTTTTAACTGGTAGAATCCTAAAATTTACTTCATTTATTAACTGCAAATATTCATAATATTCATCTGCAATTTGAAAGAATTTGTAACTCAGCAGTGTGATATAAAGTATCCGTAGAATTCTTTTGAAAACTAGATTAGCATTTATTCTAGAGGTTTTAACCTGAAAACCCAGAAAAACTAGTACGTGGATGCATATGCAAATAAAGGAGCTATGAAACTTACCAGCCAAGCTTGATATGGTCGGCAGTGCACTGGCAAAGCATTTAGATCAGTTAGTGCTGCTACAAGGGTGTGTTTATGATTTAGATTATTTCGAACATGGTGTTAAAGTTGACACATTAAACATGGAGTGAAGCATCTTCGATTTAGAGATGGAATTTGAATTTTCGTGTACAGAAATTTCACAAGTGTAACCATGAATACCGAATACCCGATTAAACATCAAATCTTAGACATCGGTACATCTAGGAAAAAAAAAAAAAACTTTTCATGATTGGGACCATCGACGAACTCTTAAACGAGATGAACGAGCAACACTTCCTCAAATTCCCACGAATTTCATTACTGCAGCATCAAAAGGTGTCAGCGTGAGAACTATTCAAGGACCATCATTGATCCGGGCTTTTAGAACCGAAATCTCACTCGTATGACATTTTGACTGCAGGGTACAAAGTTTTAAGCCTTGCCTGGAACCACTGCTGTGGGGATTCGAAGCATGTTCCGTGTCTCGCTCCTTCCTGCACCTACTCCCTCCCAGCGTGCATTTCCTACTGATTCCGTTTGGACAATGCAACGCGCCAAGCTTCAAGAATTTCTGCTGAGTGGCTTCAAAAACGCTTTTTTGACTTCAGACACTTGTGTGGGTCATCTAAATCGCCAGACATGAGAGTTATTTAACATATATGTGATGCCTCACAACGTATTGTTCAGAAGAGATTTACATCACATCTCTCTTTTATAGATTTGTGGACAGTCCTGCAGAATTTAAGATGCGAACCTCTCTCATTACGCCTTGAGACATTAATCGGGACGATGCCAATGTCGCTTTGACACACTTCTGCATGCTCGTACGGCTCTACGTGATGTAAGGTAGATGTACCAACTTTTCTGGTTCTTTAGTATATTTCTAGATATTTAAAACAAAACATGGTAACTTTTAAAATCCACATGTATTCCATGATTTTGTCATATTGAATCACAATAAAATGCATGCCTTATTACTTAAAAACAGAATATATATATATATATATATATATATATATATATATATATATATATATATATATATATATATATATATATATATATATATATATAATGCTGTGTTGGTTTAAAGGCATAATTAAGATATACAGAATATCGCAAGTGCTCGTTTATAATATTTTTATACTCAAGGGTGGGAGATAGAAATCAATTTTTCAATTATCCATTTCTAAAAGGACTCAAAGATTACATAGTTAATCAATGCTCAAATATTTAAAAGAAATTATATGACCCCTCTTTAATTTATACTAATGACCTAATATTTAGGAAAAATAATTGTAAAAATCAAAAAAAAAATTGCAAAAAAATCACAAGCATTCTAATACTAAGCAAGATTTGGTTATTACTTTCTGACAGCATCCGTCCCTCCTAAAAAAACCAAATAGTTTTAGGAAATCTCACACTTCGTTTTGAATTTTCTCATTAAGGTTGAAATTTTAGAATTTGTATGGGCATATTAGCATGATTCGAGAGCCCTCTGGATTCTTATCGATCACCTCACACCGATGACAGACGAATGCGTTTTTAAGTTTTTGAGAGATAACGGGGGTTGCATTAACGAATGGGATGGCAACAAGTCATCGCAACAGCAACAAAATCATGGTAGAAAAATAGTGCTTTCTGCAACATAGAGGTCCATGTTCGATGGTTAATTTACTTGCATTATGTCGACGAGCTTGCAATCAAGCAAGACAGCGGCCATGATTTAACCGGCATATTAAGAACACTTTGATTGGTTGAATGATTGGGAAGGGTTTTGTGAAATTCCAAATGCAACCCCCTCCTTGTGGCCATTTCCAAAAAAAATCTGTAAATAGGAGATAAACTGTAAAATGATGCACTCTTCACAAAATTAGAAAGAATAAAATCCCTCACATTAACAAATTATTCAGAAATATGGATTTTTATTATTTATGCCACAATGGGTCTGTTTATGGAATGGTAAGGCCTTGAATTTTCACTTGGATTCTAGAACTTTTGATGTATTGCACGAACTCTGCATGAATATCAGACACAATTTTCCGTCATCATGCACAAAGCACTTCAATGTTTTAAGAACGCTGAAAGCATATAAGTACTTTGTATCTGATAACAACAGCATGAATAAAGTTTGTAAAAAGTTAAATTTTGATAAGTTTTGTCATTAAAATTTTGAAGATTTTTGAGCTTTGATATAACTGACATTACGAATTAATTTAAAATCTGAAAATCAAATTTTTATAACCTGACCATTTCAAAACGTTAATGTTTATTCTTAATATCCAAATTGATATATTCTTCATCGCTCTCTCAGCTTCAAATTTTACTTGTTGATTAATTTGTACAGCATCTGTAAGCCAAAGATTTTTGAGATAACTAAATAACTGGCAGTCTTCCGAGATCAAGTCTTCCCCACAATTTGAGCAGCTTTAATTTGGTCATGTGAACTAACTTTAAACGAAATAAAATTTATCGCAGCCAAAGAAGTGCTGTTTTAAATTATACTTGAGCAGTAAACACGAGCATTAAGATTGATTAGTAAAAGGGCGGAACTGGTCCAGCTTTTGAGACTCTCCCAAAGGTTTAACTTGCGATCTCTTTGGAAATGGAGGGGAAGAAAGTGGTCGTTGATGGCATATGCAGGATTTGCTTGGAGTTTTCTATTGACATTAGAACCTCTGCATAGCATTTTCCATTTTTTGAATCCTTATTAGTGTTAAATTTATATATGCAAACCATATTGTTTTTTTCTTCTTCTGGAAAATGGCTTTTGAAACTGCATCAGGATTGCAAACATTTTTTTTTTGTTACATTTGAGCAGACTTATCCTTTTTTTTTTACTAAAAATTTATCAATTTTATAAGTTTAAGTTCCAGTAACTGGATTTCTATTAAGTCAATAATTATTCAATTATTTTCTCCCTTTTGCCATTAGGAAGATAGAAAGTCCTCGTTTGTTTTCAGCTTCAACATTTCTCCTGAGCATTGAAAATAGTTCATCCAATGTTTCGCTGTCTGTAATTGTTGATTTTAATTCCTTGTTAGAATTACTTGGGTTTAATGAAAAGATAGAATTTATATCATTATTAGATTGCAATTTTGTACTATTAAAATTTTGTTTGTCTTCTATTAAATCGTTATCCACCATTTTTTCTGTTAAATTTCGATATAGTCCCGTTTCAAGGATGTCATATACATCAGTTTAGGGTTATTTTGATGTGCTTATGGCTAAATCATCTATTTTGAGAGGATGTCAAGCCTTATAACACAAAATAAATGAACCAAAACTTTGGCAAATGTTCGCCAGGAAATTATAAAGAAATTTTACAATTATTTCTTGAACAATTAGTGTAAGTTGCAGGCGTAGGTTATATTAATTGGAGAAGGTAGCATTTTAAATAAAAATACATACAGTGGCTTCCAAAATTGAGTATACACTATACTCTTTCTTCTTTAATTTTATTCTTTTTGATCTTAATATTCCTATTTATGGCTAATATTTATAAGAACGACAAAGTATACATTAACAAAAGTATAAGGCTAAAAAACAAAACGGAGGAATCAATAATATTTTTATTACAGTAATTTTTATGACAAAGTTGCAAATTCCAAAGTCACAAAATTGAGTATACACCTTTTAAAATATGCGACTTGACTACCATTATTTATTTCCAAATGAATAAGTAAAATAGTTTTGTTACTTTAATTGGTAATCATTGATTTCCAAGCGAAAACAAACGTTTTGGTTATCATAACGAGCTCCAGAAATGAAACAAATGTTGAAATTCGGAAACTTGTTATTCAATTGTCTGAAGATGGTAAATCTCTACGAGAAATGGCAAGGGAAATTCAACGCAGTCACGGATGAGTTCAAAAATTACCCAGAAGTATAAAATGTATGGACAAATTGCTAATAAACTTGGAAGACGAAGAAAAGAAATCCTCAGTGCCACGACCAAGAGAAGAGTTATTCGAGAGGTAGCAAACAATCCTAAAGCGAGTGCTACAAAAATTGCTACATCTACTTCAAGAACAATTGGAAAGTGTATTTCTGCAGAAACAATTCGAAGAGTAATTCGAAAAGCAAATTATAAGGTCGCGTAGTCAGAACAAAACCATTCATTTCCAAAGTAAATCGAGAGAAAAGAATTTCATTTGCTAAAAGTCATATTTCAAAGCCTCCTGACTTCTGGAATCAAGTAATATTCTGTGACGAAAGTAAGTTCAATGTTTTTGGTAGTGATGGTCGATGTTGTGTTTGGAGGAAGCCCCAATTCTGAACTTCTTCCTAAAAACACCAATCCTTCTGTCAAGCATGGAGGTGGTTCACTTCTTGTATGGGGCTGTATGTCTGCAAAAGGAGTGCGAAATTTAGTTTTCATTGATGGAATCATGGACAAAATTAAATATCTGGATATGTTGAAGAACAATTTAAAACAAAGTGCCCAGAATTTGGGTTTAGGGTCAAGTTTTCTGTTTCAACAAAATAATGACCCGAAACATACAGCTAAAATAGTTAAGTTATGGTTGATGTATAATTGTAAAATGCAATTACACATCCCTCCTCAATCTCCAGATCTCAATGTGATTGAAAATTTGTCGGCACAATTAGGAAAATCAGTTCAAAAACACGATATTAGGGCAAGGAACACTTAAAAAGAGTATTACAAGAAGAATGGTTGAAAATATCCTGCGAAACAACTCAAACTCTTGTCAACTCAATCCCACACCGTTTACAAACTGTTCTAAATGCAAAAGGATATGCAACAAAATATTAATTTATCTTTTTCTCTTTTTGTTGACAGATTTTGCTATATGTATACTCAATTTTGCGACTTTGGAATTTGTAACTTTGACATAAAAATTACTGTAATAAAAATATTATTGATTAAAAATATTATTGAAGCTTTGAAAAAAGAAATAAAAAATTTAAAAGAGAGGTTTGTTATTACAGTAATAGATAAATCGGCAAATAATTTCGGTTTAATTTGTAAATATTATTATAAAGAATTTCTAATTAATGAATATAACTCTAATTCAACTTACAAATTAATTAACACCGGGAAAAAAGAATTGGATAAAAGGATGCTAGCTTTCGCTAAAAAAACTAAAATCAAAACTTGCTCTTTAAACTACCCTTACCTCTTCCCAACAATAAAATTTCATAAAAAACCAATAAATTTTAGATTCGTAACTTGTAGCACCGGCAGTTACAATTACTATACGGGAAAACATTTCTTTAAATACTTAAAAATTGTCCTAAATAAAATTAAAGAGGAAGATAATTTTATTATCAATAGTAACAAAGATATTTTGGACTTTCTAAAAGATAACAATATTAATAAGCTTAATACTTATGATTTTGAAAATTTATACACTAATTTACCTCATGAAAAGTTAATAGATGTCTGTACTAATATATATGAGGAATATTTAAATAGAGATATTATTACAAAAACTAATTGGTTAGAGTTATGTAAATTTAATATTAAAGAAAACTATGTTTTTAACGGAATAAATTTTTACAAACAAGAAAAAGGAATTCTAATGGGAACAGCTTTTTCAAGTGCGTTAGCCAATATTTTCCTACATTATTATGAAAAAGAAATAATTAAACTTAACTTAATAATAGGCTGGAGATATATTGATGACTTAATTTTGTTAAATGTGGATAATCCTAATGATATTATTAATTGTTACCCAAAAGAATTAGTTTTAACTCAAACAAACGAATATCATCTTAAAGCTAATTATTTAGATTTAAATATAGAAATTGATAATGGAAAAACTTTGATAGGTATTTATGATAAAAGGGATGAATTTAACTTTAAAATAATTAAACTTAGTAACTACCATTCTAATTTAAACTCTAAAATTTTCAAAAATTTGATATTTTCACAATTTAACAGGATTAAAAAAATTTGCAATAAAAAAAGCTCTTATATTTTAGCAACAAACAATCTCATTAAAAATTTAACTATTAACGAATTTCCCAAAAACTTTTGCAATATAGAAGTTTTGATAAGAGAGGGTCTGTTTAATTTCTGACTTCTTCCGGTTTGTTAGCTTTGAGTTTTAATTCAATAGATGGCGCTTCAAGTTTGATGACGATGCATTATGACGAAACGTGGTAGGCGGATATAGCTTTAAACGTGAAAAAATTAAATTTTAGTTTAGTTTAACGAAATGCATCTACAATAGTACGTTTTAACCTCAAGTAGTTTTCTTCAGAATTGTACTTTCAATTTGTAAGTATTTTGCCTTGTGTTTATATTACTTTTTTGGTTCTATTTTCAAGTATTTTGTGGTTTGATTTGCTGTGGTCTTATTTGGATTGTTTTTTTGCTAGTGTTTTTACTTGTTTTAATCTTGTGATACTAATTTATCTCCAAAACCTCAATTTTCTGGGATTTTCGGGTCACGAGGGGTCAGTTTGTTGGACGAAAGTCAGACCCCTCACAGTAAAAATCCCTGGTTTGAATCCTTGCCTGAGGGTGACCCTTGAGAAAGTCTTCGGGCCGGATTCATTTAATCTTTCTTTTTGATTCTTTGGCTGTTAACTTAATATTTATTTCTAATTTTGGTTAAGTTCATTTGTGTTTTAGTTGTAGCAGCATTAGCGCTCTCTAAATACAATGTATATTTTATATTTTATTATATAGATTCAGAAAAATTATATAGGTGTTTTTGCACATTGTTTATTTATGGATTGATAGTTTATATGGTACCTGATTCCACATATCAGAATCAAAAGACCAACACGCGGTAAGAAGCGAAACAACTATTCTTAACGGAAAGTCGATTGGAAAATATGTGCTTATTCCCACCGACATGCCCTTTGATTTCAAATGAACGTAGTTCCTCATTCGGCTTGCATTCTCAATGACCATCAACAAGGCCTACGGTCAGTCACTTCAAGAGTATGGATTGAACCTAGAAAAGCCATTCTTTTCACATGGCTAATTGTATGCTGGATGCTTATGAGTGGGACAACCAAGAAATTTGTTTCTACTGAAGACGGAAAAACAAAAAATATTGTCTACCCTGAAGCACTTGAAGAATAAAGTTAAAAAATAAAAATAGAATAAATATTATTTATACTTCTCCTTTATATATTATTAAATTTCAATAAACGTATTCACTGTCGACAAGAAAATAAATATCATTCTTTATACATTCCTAATTATTTAACAGCTATTTTAAATTTCAAACGATATTTCCAAAATTATTTCTTCCGCGGCAGCAATGCGTCGTCTACAAACTAGTGTACTATATAAATTAGGCGATGAGGTTAGATATTTAGAATTTAATATTTAAAAAAATTCGCCAAAAAATTTGCCAATTTGTGTTAGGAATGCCTTTCTATTTTGGTGTTGAGGATATTGATAACGAATGCAGTTCGCTTTACTTCACAGTATTTTTTTAAGCTAAGCGATTTCATTTTATATGTACATATATATTATACTATAATGTTAAAAATACGTAATTAATTGTAACTTTACTATTGAAATGCTTCAAGATTTTATATTTGGATATATACGCAAAAGCGTCAAATTTCTCGCCCAATGAAATATTTCTCCAAAATTTGCTTAAATTGAGCAATCAGTAATATAGAAAACCAAAGCTTGGCTGCTGTTTAAATATGAACGTTGACGGCATAGGGTGGCTTTTGCGTATCGTTTATGTACAATATTAAGTTTTAAGAAACCTGAAAATGGAATTCAATCACAATTTATTTATTTTTTTTTTCAAAATTTCAAATTTGAACAAATTTATTGATTTTTGTTTTTAGTTGCAAAGTGATTTCAGGAAATTGATGACATTTGAAGGGTAATTAACAATCAATGAACTTGAATTTTCCTTTAGGCTTCTTGAGAAAAAAAAAATTGGGGGTCCTGTGAGGTTTCTAAAGAGATTAAAAATGTTCCCAACATCTAAACTACTGGATCGATTTTCAAAATGCTTTTACCAAACTGTAAGTAGAACATTCTAATTTAATGTGATATCAAATGTTTTGAAGAAATATTAAAAATTACGAGTGTTAGGGCAATTTAAAAATAAGCTGTAAAAACTTTGCTAAAACAGGGCAGCAGACAAAAAAAAAATCCTGATATTCTCTGGATAGTAATTTTAGACAGTTAAAACACACAGACAATTTAAAAGGTTTCGTAAGGTTTCAATCTACATGTTGCAATCGACTGCTACCTGAAGCATGATAAAACATTTAAACTAAAAGTTTTGGTAGTTTTTTTTTCTTTCTTTTTTCTTTCTTTTTCCGGAAAAAAAATGAAAGATTTGGATGTTTTAGCTGGCAAGCACCTGAGACTGAACTGCGATTACGCTCAAGGCACTAAAACAAAAACATTCGTTGTATGAACGAATTAATAAGAATAAGAAAGGACTATCTAAAATTTAAACTTCATAATATTTTGAAGTGTATTTATAGACCGAAAATACATTGTATAATGAATAGAACGACTTAATGCCCACATAATAGTATATGTGAATTATAAGACTATCAAAATTTAAAGCTTAAAAATACTTTTGCTGTAAAATCTATTATGAGACCAAGTTGCATATTTAATTGAAAAAATTTAGCGATCATTAATACTGGCGAACCGACTGGTCGACACAGGTGACTAATGTTACATAAATTGAGATTAGGATTAAATGGAGCAAAAATTTCATTATTTAATCAATCTAAGCATTTTTAATTAAGGGAAATAGGAAATTCATTTAATTTTTTTTAAATGTAGTAAAGTTTTTATTTTTTGCAGTTTATTTATTTTTAAAATGGTATGATTAACTTTTTAATATGCTTTGCAATTATTTTTAAAATATAGAATGTTCAAGTTCAATCGCAAGTGCACAATGCAGAAGTCCAGAAAATAGTATCACAGTTCTGAGTCATTGTTCTTCTATTTATTTCCTCGCATATAAAGCCGCCACCTGCCTTCCGTTTCACCTCTTTAGAATTGATATTTGATGCCCTTTCATGTCATTTTATCGTAACTTTTTGTTGCCATTTTCAATTTATAAGAGTTTCTTATTGTCACAACTGCTATCTGTGCCATTCAAGCAGCTGTTTGCGGATCAGTTTGAACAATTGTATATATCACACAAAAACATAAGCTAACTTGATATTTAATCTATTTTAATAAATGGTAGCCCAGAAAATGAGCTCTTTAGAAGCAGAACAAACTATTTTACTACTTATTTGACTGAAGGGTTATGAATTAATGAAATTTAAATACTAGAATTTATATACAAGTGCGTTCAGGTGGTGCTTTCTCATAAAAATCATTTCAGAAATCCAGTTTATATCATTACAAAGTAGACCAACTTTTTAATAATTATTATTGAAATAAGGATACAATGCAGATCCAATCTAGACGAAATCCTTCTCCGTCTCTTTTTCTAGTTCTGAAAAATAAAAGATTATGGGATAAGCATGTAAAAAGTTCAAAAATGAAAAAGAAATGTTCTCTTTTGTTTTTCTTTTCACTCAACTTATACGGAAAATTGGAAAAAGAAAAGTAATTTTTAATCTTTCACCAATACATTTTTTTTTCTTTAGGAAATCACAAATTACTTCTATTGCTATTAATAAGCATCGTTTTGCGACTGATTCAGAATACTTTAACAAAGAAAGGTAATATTGTTTTGCAACACTCTATTAGCGCCTTTCAACAAATTTGTTGAAGCTTTTTTTTTTTTTTTTCAAAGAGAGACAAACTTTCACCGAATGGATTTGACTCAAAATTTGATTGAAATCAAAAATTTGGTGTAAGGGTCGTATACCAATCTTCAAACGTCTAATCCAAAGCGTTTTTTAATTGTCTTTGTCACAGACAGACAGACAAACACACTAACAATTTCCAAAAAATTATTTTTCCAACCCAGGCAGATTTAAACCGTGAAGATTCATCAAAATCTCGAGTTCTACGCATACGAGAAAGTAAAAAGTGACCGATATTTCAACAGGAAAAAAACGGAATGTTACAAGGAAATTTTGAAAATAATAATTTCAAAAGAATAATGTATAAAAAATATTAAATAAAGTATAAAATAAAGTATAAAAAATATTAAAATATTAAAAAACGAATGACTCTTTTGGACTTTTAAAATGACATCAGATATCGATCATAGGTATGAGGGTATGAGACGATGCTCTATAAGAGAAAGCTAAAAAGATCATTTATACATTTATGTACAGTCGCCCTTTTCAATTCTTATAATTGCCTCTTAATTTTTCCTTCTTCTTTTCTTATTTAACTTGACCGGCTTCATGCTTGTAAAGATAGAATTTTAGAACGGATATTTCTCTCTTTATGTATTTGGGTTTTGAAATTTTTTGTACTTTATATAATTTGAAATATATATATTTGAAAATATAATTTTCATATTTTTCTAATTTAATTTTCAGTTAACCGATGGATTCATTTAATTTAATGAAATCTTAATATCCCATACGGAAAGCCTCTCGTGTTAGTGAATATCAGAAGAAAAAAGATTCAAAGATTTCATAATATTTATAACCAAGGATTATAAATTACGGATCTAAGAAATAAAGGAAAACCGAAAAAGAGGAAAAGTACTTAGGAAAAAAACAAATAAGCTAAAAAAAATCTAATTCATCCGAAAATAGATTTTTTTTTTCCCTCAAAATCTTGTGTGCTGTTTTAAAAAATCAGCTGCTAAGTTATTATGCATCTTTCATTTCAATGATCTGAATGGCATCAGTGATTTCCATCTGAGAGAGAATAAAGTGAAAATGGTAAATATTAAAGTAAGAGGCATTACAGCAGAGTAATGAGTAATCTTTATGTGCAAATTAGAAAATTTAAGAACAGAAATTAGCAAGACTTTCTTTTACAGTCAGATAATTTCAGCGTTTTAACCCTCTGGGTGGTTTTATTCTTTGTGTAAAACCTTTCGAAAATCGACAGGAGGGAGACCAGAAAGCTGTTGTAAAAGTGCATGGTTTTTCAATAGAGATATGCACTGCAAGTGCTAGCAGGATTTTTTCCACCCCTCTCGACGTTTTGTGCTGCCATCCGTCCCCAGGCGAGATACAAATCACCACTCGTTCGAGTCAGATTTTATTGCTTTCGTTTATTGTGCGTGGTTACGGAACTGGGATGTTTCCGGGAATACTCTATAGAAAGACTGTTTCGCTGTATTTAAACTTCGATCGCCGAATGATAATATCGATTCTCTATCTCTAGTGTACTGGAACGCCAATGGGATTAAACTCAGAATTAATGAGTTTAAACACTTTATTAATAAGTATAACCCTGATGCTATACTTTTACAAGAGACGCACCTGAGACCAAATGAAAAAATTTATATTGCAAATTACAATGTGTATTATAGCTATCGAGAAAACCAGGATATAGCGAGAGCAAGTGGAGGTACGGCAATCGCTATAAAATCAACGATCCCTCACCAACATCTAATTCCACCGACGCTTTATCATACTGAGGCAACTGTAGTCGTAGTTACCCCTAAAAATTCTGATCCTTTCACATTAACGTCTCTTTACATTCCCCCATCGTCGGATGAATTATTGTTCACCTTCGACCTTGAAAATTTACTGCAGTGCAGCTCTAATCAAATAATATGTGGGGATTACAACGCGCACCACAATGCATGGAATTGCAAAAATTCTAACACAAGAGGAAATACTCTAAAACGTTTTACAAATCAAACAGGTATGGAAATTATCTTTCCCTCAGAACCCACTAGAATCGGACAAAATTCAGCAACCACTATAGACCTAGCATTAGTTAAAGATTTTCTATATCCCTATAATATAGCATCCCTCAATGAACTTAGCTCTGACCACAACCCAGTTAAATTAGATTTTTTCTTTAAATATCAACTCCCTGACAATAGTAAAGTTAAAATTAATTGGAAAAACTTTAAAAATGACCTAACCAAAACAAACTTTAATTTCCATAACATTAACAGCCCTGACAAAATTGACAATCTTGTGGATGAGATAGAATCCAAAATTAATCTAACTAAAAATAAAAACTCTATCCCTATAAAACCTAACAAAAATTACATCCCCTATGAACTTAAAAATTTAATATCTCAAAGGAATAAAATCAGAAAAATGTATCAAGTTACTAGGGACCCAAGCATTAAAACTATTTTAAATAAATTAAATAAAAATATACATAAGTTGGATGAAGAGATTGAACAAAACAGATTCGTGAAAAAATTAATAAATATTAATATAGTAAATGAAAACATATGGGATGTTGCAAGACCATTCAAGAAAAAGAAAGTTGAAATTCCAGCACTAACAGGACAGGCCAGTATTGCACAAACTGACATTGACAAAGCAAACTGCCTGGCTGACAGCCTTGAGACACAATTCACACTCAATGACATTAAAAATAATGAAGTCGAGGACACGGTTAAGGACACACTAGCAAGATTTCACACCACACCAACACCCAAGTGTAATAAAGACCAACTGCCAACAACAAATGAAATAATTCAACAAATAAACAAACTTAAAAATGGAAAAGCACCTGGAATAGACAAAATTAATAACCAAATGATTAAAAAACTACCTCTAAATGTAATCTTAATTCTTACAATTCTGGTTAGAAAAATTATAGAAATTGGACATTTTCCCACACGTTGGAAAACTGCCACTGTGGTCCCCATATTAAAACCAGGAAAAGACCCTACTAGCCCTGCTAGTTATCGTCCAATTTCTTTACTCCCTACACTCAGTAAAATAACAGAAAGTGTCATCTTAAAGAGATTAAACACACACCTACAAGATAGTAACATCCTGTGCCCAGAACAATTTGGATTCAGACCAAAGCTGTCAACTACTCATCAACTAATTAGAGTCACAGAATATATAACAGAAGGCTTCCAGAATAAACAAAAAACTGGAGCAATTTTTCTAGATATACAAAAAGCCTTTGACAGAGTTTGGCAGGATGGATTAATACACAAATTAATTAATTACAATGCACCCCCGTACCTGACTAAAATTTTAATATCATATCTCCAAGATAGAAAATTCCTAGTAAAGGTCAAAGATGAATACTCAGATATTAAAAGAATTAAAGCAGGTGTACCACAAGGATCTAAACTAGGACCGGTGCTTTTCACATGTTATATCAATGACATCCCCAAACAATTCAACACTCTTCTTTGCTTATATGCCGATGACACAGCAATACTGGCCAAAAATAGAAACGTCAATTATCTTAGAATAGCTCTAAATAGGCATTTAAAAGCCATACATGAATGGATGACTCTGTGGAAAATCGAAATTAATCCAGGAAAAACTGAAGCTGTTCTCTTCCATAGAGGATACAGAGTTGGAAATTATGAACAAACTGAAATAAACAACCACAAAATCCCATGGTCTCAGGAGAGCAAATATTTAGGAGTCACATTGGACAGAAAATTAACTTTTAAATCCCACTTAACCAAGCTCAGAAATAAATTCCGAGGAGCAACGCGTAAATTTTTCCCACTAATTTCTCGGAATTCTAAAATGGATAGGGATGCAAAAATGCTTATTTTTACTGCCTACTTGCGTCCAGTACTAACCTATGCATGTCCCATATGGGGCTGCGCTGCAAAGACAAACCTAAAAACTATAGAAACTCAATACAACTTAACGATCAGAAAAATAGCAAACGCGAAATGGTATATGAGAAACACCGACATCAGGAAGGCACTAAATTATCCCTCCCTTAGAGAAGTAATTAAAAAGCTTGCAACTAATTTTTTCAAATCCCTAGATGAACATGAAAACGAAGAACTAAATAAATTAACACCATACACCCCTAACCTTAAAAATAGAAGACCCCGAAATGTATTATTAATTTAAAACACCTCTAAGAAATCATTGAAAAAATAACCCCCCACACCGACCTATTTCTGTGTTTCCTGTATACCTTACATCTCCATTTTAACCCATTAATAATCATTCAGATAGGCATACACTAAACTTAAGTACATCTAAAAACACTGAGCAAGCAGTCAAAGGGAAAGTAGAGCAGTTGAGCACCCTTCACCCTCACAATATCTTGAGGAAGAACCCGAACCGGAAAAATCTAAGCTGTTCTGGAACGTTTGAAAGGAGAGCTCTGGATTCGCCAGCTTTCAGCACCCTCACCCACACGCCTCTTACGAGTCGACTCTGATTGGTCGATGGTACATCGTATATATACCCATGAGTATTTCCTCCGTAAATCGAAGTCATTTCTGATAATATCGATACGCGAATAGTTGCGCAGCAGAAATATAAAAGGCGAGATTTTCTCTTAATTTCTGCTAAGGATTGCGCGTATAAAAATTTTCCTTATATGATTGGCCTAAAAATATATGTAGATTTCAAAATACTTCATAAAGGATTCCTTTTTTGTATTTATGAAGGATTAAAATTTATCTCATATAATTCACTTATTATTCTTTTAAATATATCATTATTTGTAATATTTTTTGAAATGACCAATCAACATTTGCAATGCAGTATAGTAGTATTTGTCCAGAGCAGGAATGAATCAAAATAAGTATATAAATCTCAAAGATACAAATAATTGTATGTATTAAATTTTAAAATCAGTAGCAGCATCTTCTATTATAATGAAACAGATTGTTTGAGTGCGAGTCAACAAAATGTTTGGATAGCTGAAAAAAATAACTATTCTAAAGCCACATATATTTATTACTTAGGTGCTATTGATCCATACCCAAAAAAATCCTATCGCATTTTTTTAAATTCGATATTACCTTTTCACATTATATATAATTTCTTTTATTGAAAAGTGATGACATCATCACTCTTAAATGCTTCAAAATAAGGAAATTCCAGTTTAAAACTTTATGAATTATGCCATGTTAGCCGTCTATAAAATGTATTTATTAAGAATTTGTTTTCGAATTTCTTGACTCCTCTACTGATTAATGCAATTATGAAATTTTGAAAAACGATTGCATTTTTTTTTTCTTTCTTTTTTCTATCTGCGTCAACCACTTGCAATCGATTTTAATGTAGTAGTTATCCTCAAAAACATTCAAAGGCAGTCAGGATCGATAAGCGATTCTCGTAAGATTTTATATCTAAGAATATGTTTCTTCCTAAATTCCGATTAGCTAAGTATTATTATTTAAATTTTAATTGAAATATACATTTCTAATGTATATACTCGTTTTTTACAAAAATGCAATGCAAATGAAGATAATGAAGTAAATTATATTTTTCTTGATTTCTAAAAATAACATTGTTTATTACTACATTCGTTATCTTTATCAAAAAAGTAATGAACAAAAGTTTCAGTTACAATGAGGTCTACTTTTTTTAATTTGATGATTTAAATATGTAAAACACGCGTGCTATAAAAAATTTCCACCATTTCACTTTTTTCCTTTCATTAGTGACCGTTTGGAATGGAAACAATGAACTGAAATCTTTTATTATTATTATTACTAGCTGACCCGGCAAACGTTGTTCTACTATATAAATTATTTGTAGTGAATATTTTGTTTGATAATTAAAAAAATAACGAATGTATTGTAAGTGTGTGGGGATGGGATCTATGACAGACAGAGGAATGCAGAGCTGTAGACGATAATCGCCGATAAAAACGGAAAAAAAGAAAAAGAAAAAAAAAAACATTCATTTTTTTCATTACAATGTATTTCATTAACGTAACGCACATATACATTGTTTGATCTCTTAAAAATGAAACGTAAAGTGAAAAAAGTAATATATTTTTTATCCTAAAGTATAAAAATGAAATAAAGAAAATCAATATTCATTTCGAAGAGCAATGGAGTGTACGATATTTTTGCTCAGTCCGCCTTTAGCCAACACAAATAAGCTCGATGATTTGCCCACGCGAGAACGTGCCACGTATAAATGTCCGTGTGAACAACATGGTGTACCAAAATCTTAGCCGCAAACAGACATCGTATGGCCTTGCGATTTATTGATTGTCACTGCGAATGCCAATCTAATAGGAAATTGAACGCGTTTGAATTCAATTGGCATGTATGTGAGAATCATTGGAATCCGTGGCAACAAAACGTAGTTTTCGGCTCGGAATTTGCCATTCAAAACAGTGGATTCGATAAAGTTTTTCTATCAATTGAACAGCCGTGATGGGTTCAAATTCCGAAGTAAAATAACCGGAGATCCAACTTTCAGTCCTAGAAGGTGTGGTGACATGCCTGGCAAATCCAGTGAGTTCAAAAACTCAGTTGGATAATTTATAGCTTCGTTAGCAACGCAAACTGTATCGATCCATTTGTATGATACCAAGTTGCCTGGCAACGACTGCTGTATCTTGAAGTTTAAATCGTCGACGTTCACATTTTTTGCTGCCAAAATGGCTCTTTCTGCCAGCCATGCATGATTTATGTATTCGTACATCGGGAAATATGTGGTCAATGAGAGCATTTTGCGAATCAACGATAGTGCAGCATTAGTGGGCAATTTTATGCATCCAGTATTTTCATAGACAGCAACTTTTCCATCGCCGATATCTAACAATGTGTCAACAGACGGATCTTGTAGCATTTGGACTCGCATGTTTATTTTTAGCTGTACTTTTTCAACATTACGCCACAGTGGCGATGATTTCAAGCAAGCGTTGATCTCATCAGCTACGTTGAACGTGGAATGACAGGAAATGTTTGTCTGAAATCACTTGAAAGGAGAAACAGAGTGCCGCCGAATAGTTTGTTGTTGTTTTTTATATCGTTGAGTGTTCTGTTCAACGTTTCAAGAGAATGTTTGTGGGCCATAGCGCTTTCATCCCAGATAATAATTTTGCATTTTTTCAATACCCTGACCATGGACGATTGTCTTTTTATGTTGCACACTGCGTCTGGGTTATTTTGAATACTCAGTGGCAGCTTAAATGCTGAATAAGCTGTTCTGCTTCCATCCAATAAAGTTGCTGCAATGCCAGATGATGCAACGGCCAATGCGATACCATTATTAGATCGTATTTGGACTTTAAATTCAAATTTAAATAGATATTAATAATGTTTAGTTCTTTGTATATATATGTATGCTTTTATGTATATGCATTCCACAAACTGTTACTTGAAATGAGTTAATGTATTTTTTTACGTTAAAACTGTCCTTTTTTTTTTTTTTTTTTTTTTTTTTTTTGCAAAACAATAAGCGTTTTGGCTAAAATAAATGATAGGAATCATATTAATAATTTTAAAACAACTGCTGGTTAATTCTCAGGAGGAAAAAAAAACGTATTTTCAATAAGAAAATGTTGATAATTACTGAAATTCCTTCAAATCTGAAATATATTATTTCACTTTCTAGCTTATTTACTATCAGATTTAACTATACATAACCCAATCTACCGCAAACGACATTTAAATGCAACATCTAAACGTGCTACATAAAAAAATAATGTGAAAATAATAAAAAGGCGTTAGAAATTTTTAAAAAATGAATATAATTTCTAAATAATTCTTTTTCGATATTTCACAATATGCATAATATGATCACTTACTTTAACAACAACAAAAAAAAAAAAAAAAACTGCAAACATTTCTTTCTCTGACATTCAGCATAGTCAAGACTGTTCAGCATTTCTGAAAGATTATTAGCAATTTTTGTTGGTTTGTATGTAACTAAAATTTTAAAAAAAGTTTTGAGAGATTCAATTAAATAACTTGGTAGGAATGTTGCTTTTTTTTCAAAATAGAAATTATGATTACTCCTATATAAGCATGAATTGAAGAAAAATAGTTGTAAAATATATTGTTACACAAATGCTAATACACATTAAAAAGCATTTTTTTTAAAGTTTTTATGAAAACCGTGACCAACTTAATTTTATAATTTAGATTTATGGTTGCTAAAATTTACTTACTCACAAGAGCATTCTGAACTTCAAATTCTATTGGGCATGTAACATTTACTATTGTACTAAAAACCTTATACTATTCCGTTCCGATAAATTAAGAATTTTAAATTTTTACATAGGTCCTTTACATTAATTACCCTTTGTAATCCTTTTACAAGTTTAATTTTTTACATTAACCTTTGAATTATATTTAACAAATTTTTTTGAGACATCAGTATTTTAACATTTGGCACTCCGATCTCTCCTCTCAGGCACCATTCAAGGCAGAGCATCATTTTGGTGTTTTATTTAATTATTTAATTAAATTTTGACTTTTAAAAATACTTAAGAGTGGTAAAAATATGTAGATTAATTTTCTTGGAAAATTCAACTTAAAAAAATTCATATATATTAATTTTTCGGAGCAATAAACAAGTCCTCTTATTCCTCAAATATTTACGCATCTAATTACTTTTCGGAGCGCTAAGGGTTAAATAAAAATCTTTGAACTTCAATCAACTAAATCATTCACTAAAACTAAATAATTTATGAAATTTGAATATCGCTCTTCTATAAAAATTGGCGATTTTAGAAGAGAGACCGTTTCAATGAAGATACGCCAATCTTTTACCAGGATTTCTCAACAGTGATTGGCCTATGATTATGAAAATATTGATTGTTCTAATATTGATATATAAAAACTGACAGATTTGATCGCAGAAGATAGAAAATTTATTTATTAAACTTGAATTAAAAGTTGAAGTGTAAGAGTATTTCGCAGAATATGACTCCTTAGGACAAAAGGACTGTGTAAAATTTAAACTTCATAATTTTTTCATAAGAACATTTATTGGCTGAAGTCAAATAAAATATTTCCATTTGCATCATTTAAATGTTTTGAAAGTAAAATTAAAAACTGAATTAGAGAAATTTTTGTTGAATAATGCTTTAAGATATTACATAAATTACGGAAATTATTCTGCATTGCAAATACAACTTCAATGCCGAGCGACTCTGCATTCAATTTTCATATTCAAAAAAATATGTGCTTGGTCTCAGTAAAAAATGTTTTTATATTAATTGCAGTTTAACATTTTCACTCTAATTTAACGTGCAAATTTTATGAGCTCTGACAAAAATTAGTAAGAGATAAGTAATACAATGAACAGAACTGTTTATGGCCTAAATACTAGTATGACTGAATTATATAACTATCAAAATCTGAAACTATGATTGCTAAATATTTTGCAGAAAAAAACTAGTAATATATCAAGTTACATAAAATATATAACTGAAAATTTTAGAGATATTTTATACTGGTGAACTACTGGTCACCAAAGGCGGCTAGTTTCTTACTAAAGATATTGCTTAGCGAATTATTGTAATATACATACACACATATACATTTTTCCCTTTTATGAGTAGAGATAATCGCGATTTTCAAGAAAATTCATTCAGAAATATGAGAATTTTCAAATATTAGTAAATAAAACAGCTATAGATTCTCTTATATGCTACTTCTTTTTAAAAGAATTTAATTCCTCTATTTATTTTTCTGATAAAAACCGTCTTACTTTTTTATTGATAATCGAATTAATTTTCATTTATTGCAGGATATATGAATAAGATAAATGTATGTACATTATCTCATAAATGCAAAATAAAATAAAATTTTTACAAAAAAAAAACAAATACAGACAAAATAGCAACGATTTCTGAATTATATATATATATATTTAAAAAAAAATGCAGTTATAAAAATATCCAAAGGGAAAAAAGCTACGAAAACATTTTTATTGTGTTTTCTAACTTATTTTTTTTTTCTGGCCCTGCACTTGAAAATAATATTTGTGATTTTTATTTATTTTTGTATTTCCACCTTTATTTAATTTCCAAAATGAAAATTTTTTAACTTTGATTCCTTTGGAGTCATATTTTCACAGGATGCTGTGCATTTTACTTCTGTAATTCCATTATCACCCATTAGCCCGACCGGAGATGCAGCTAAATACGCAAAATCAGGTTTACGAATTAACCGCAACATTTTACTTTCAAACTCTTTTACAAAAGTTTACTAATTTTGTTTCCAGGGGTGCGATAGTATTCGCTGAAGTAAGTGTGGATTGTGAAGGCGCAGATAACCGACCACAGGTGTGTGGAACTTGCGTTTAGTCACCCCTCTACATGCACGCTAAGTTTTCCTGCCAAAAGTTCAAATCCCAGTAAACCTACAATGCAAGCGTAAAAGACACCTTTTAATGAGGTAGGGGATAATTTATTGAGCGCAACGACCCCTGAAGGCGAGTCCCACGCCTAAGGAATCCGCGGGGTGCCGGATTCTATGACATCTATAAATGGCCGTAAAACCGTCTTGTCGGAAATCATTGTATTGACTACCCTTCAGTCTATCAAATTTCCAAACCTGCAGGAGAAAAGAAACACTTTGAAATACGTCCAAAACCTTCTTCGAGCAGTAAGCGACCCACGTAATTATCCATGCAAACCAAACTTGAGTCGTTACCGACCACGCGTCGAAATGTGAGCACAACGATTTTGATGAAGGCCAGGGGTTACGTCGAAATGCGTGTGAAACCCCTAGAGTGTTAAATTGAGCTTCGTACTACACTGAAATGTATCGAGTACGTATTTCGGGTCTCTTTCCGTCATCCGATTGGATGCAATTTTAATGTCTATCATATACCAAGTTTCATTCATTTAGCTTGTTCAACTTATCATGCATTCGCATGCAAAGAAATTGACAGATAAATAAATTTCCATGTGATTAATTTTTTTAGATTGTCCGCAAAATGACACATGTATAAAAATGCTTATGAAAAACTTCATAATAAATTTTACCCATCTAATTTGTTGCATTTTTTATTTTAAAAATTATAGAAAAACAAAAGAAAAAGAAGGCACTTTTTTTTTTTTTTTTTTTTGCAATGCTTTAGTTTTCCTAGCATTAGAATTAAATTATTTGTTGCAGATTGAATCATTTTGGACAATTAACAAAATAAAATTGCATATGAGTAGTTAAAATTTACCAGTTCTGAGCGTAGGAATGTGCGGAGCCAAAGGGTGGAGCCGTTTCTGCACAAAGAAATGGGAACGGTTGTTTTCGGAAAGAGGGTATCGGATGAGATTTCTTCTCGAGACAAGTAACGAATTAATGAAATCATAAAGTAAGCAATTAATAACCAGCGAAACATGGTTAATATGTAAAAGTGGACAAAATCAGAAAATACAGGAGTATTTTTAATATCTCTTATTACCGTAGAGAATTTACTGGAGAATAGTAATTACTAAGGGAGGAATTCCTTAAAATAAGAAAACGATCTCTTTAGAATGTTCAACTATTAAAACGCTCCGTGATAAAGAAAATTGAGCCTTAATCCGTGGGGATCAAAGAACACATTAATTAGTTACGGAAATTTATTATAATTATTATTATTATTATTAATTATGGATTGCTGTTTTTAATCCATCTATGAACAAATAACTCCAAGAAATATATTTATGTACATTTTGCGGGGAAAAAAAGGGATTCACCCTGTTTTAATCAGCCATCGTTCATCATACAACCATAAAAATACATTCAAAAGAAATTAGCATACTTTTAAAGATTTTTGAAATAAAAATTTCTTAAGGGCGCATCTGTATAATGAAATCAGTATAAACGTCAGTTCTTCCAATGTCCAAACCCCCTTTTTCTCTTCAAATTTCAAAACTACAGCGAAAGTTATTTTCTGGAAACAAACTTTTAATAGCCCACATCTATTTGATACGAAATCGCAAGCTCGCAAAATTTTGATCCTCTAATGTTAAAGAAATGAAAAATGTAGACTTTTATTCATATCTTGCAAGATCGCATCGTTATTGATCTGAGATTTTTAGGGCGGAAGCACGCAGTTTTCTACACATTTTCACATATACCGGGTGAGGCATAAATTCTTGCAAACTTCAAAAAAATCATTATAAAAAAATTAATGCTCGAAAAAAATTGTGGTTTGCGGGAATATGTTCTGACAGCCTTCAGATTTCGTTATTTCCATTAAAAAATGTATTTAAAAATGACCGATAGATGGCGCTCACATGGTCATACCGAGACGGTTTATGCAAATCAGGAAAACAGAGCACAGTAACATTATAGTATATTTTATTTTAAAGCAAAACATGCTCAACATGATCGCCACCACAAGGTATTAAGCAAGTGAGGCGCGTAACTACGCCTATTACAGCTGCGTGTAACATATCGGCATCGATGCCACTAACGGCCAATTGAATGGCATCTTTCAGTTCCATCCAAGTGGCAGGAGAGCCCTAGTAGACACGAGACTTCAGGTATTCCCACAACCAAAAGTCCGCTGGAGAAAGATCTGGCGATCGTGAAGGCCAGTCATTCTTACATCCTCTGCTTATCACTCTGTCCTCAGTGAATGTGTCTAGGGGGAATGTTTTAACGGAACTAAAAACGTGGGGAGGGGCACCATCCTGCATGAAGGTGACGGAAGATAACGCACGTCTTTGCTGCAAAGCAGGCATAACGTGGTCTCGCAAAAGCCTAAGATAGCGTTCTGCAGTGACGGAATGGGTTTTCCAACCGGATACAGGATAACGCTCTTCAAAAAAGAAAGGGCCTAGAATGAAGGACGCAGTGAAACCACACCAAACAGTCACATGTGGAGAATATAGTGGTTTGGTCGTGTACGCACGATTGTTTGATGCTGCCCTGATACGACTGTTTTGCGCATTGACGTCATCATGCAATGAAAAGTGGCTTCATCTGCCCACAGATGTTCAGTAACCATTGTGGGTTACGTTCCATTTGTGCGAGCACCCACGTTGCAACGGCTTGTCTTTTCTCGCAATCTCCTGGCAACAACTGGTGTAATGCCTCTTTCTTGTACGGATGCAGTTTCAAGATTTCGTGCAGAATGCGTCGGATCGACCTTTCCAGAATTCCTGTTATTTTACCTGCTTCACGTGCACTGGAACTCCCCGTCGAAGTCTCGGCTGCCACATTTCTCATGACCCCTTGAACAACAGGGACAGGAATTAGATTTTAAAATTTACTGAATGGCAGCACACCCAAATTTGTGTAAAAGTCAATGAACAAAAACGTGAATAAGTAAAATTCCACCTCATTCTTATGAGCAAATTTTCCGTTACATTAAATTACCCCTAAAATAAGGAATTTATTTACTCATTCCAAAAATTTAAATTTATTGAATCAAGTATCATTTTCCACGTTGTTGTAAAATACGAACACGAAAAAAAAACAGAAAAAAAACTTCGTGTTGCAGCAAAAGAACATCACATCGAAATAGAAAATTCTTTCCATTGCCATAATATTTTATTAATAATCTCTGTCTTTAATTCTGACGGAGAGTTTTATTACTTGTGGCAATCTAGAATTTTTACTCGCTTACTCGTAAAATGTCACTCACAGACTATAAGAAATGAAAAATAGGAATTTTATTTCCTAATAAATACTTTATAAGATTGTAACTATTGAATTTCAGAAACTTACTGACCAAATTATTTTTGTTTTATTACGTTTTATTTTTAATGCATTAAGAGATCCGTATTTTGTAACAAGGAAAGATCAATTTCTGTTTATTTAATGCTTATTGTTGTTTGTTTTGTGTATTCAAGATTTCATTCAAGAGTCTCAAATTTCATAAAATAATTTTAATAACTCACGAAGTATTAACATTTTAGATTACTACTATTATTGCCATTGTTACACTATGCATTTCTTTATTTGCATTTAAATGAAGGACAAAGACAGTTCAAATAAAATTTTATATAATAAATTTCAATCTACTTGAATGTTAAGATATATAAATATTTTAGAAAATAAAGTTTTATGAAATTTATTTTAGCTAAACAAAAATATTTATACAAAATAATGCATGAAATTTCAAACGAAATTTATTTTTAAACTATTTATTTTTAATTGTTACTTACAAGAAAACGAGATTGCAAATAACTTTTAAAATATTTTTGATTATTTTTATCGCACCTTGATCAAATGAAAAATCGTTCGGTCAAACAAATAGTTCTTAATAAATATTGTTTGTTTGGAATATTATTTATTAACGCTGTTTTTACATACTATTGAAAAGAATTTTAAACTTTTAAGAACTGATGCAGAAATTTAACTCATATCTATTCTCAAATTTGTAAGCATAATTATGTTGTTTCTGATGTATTTATATATATACGTATTTATATGTATGTAACATTTATATGTATTACGATTTTCAACTCTTTCTTTACTGATTTTGTTATTCCATTTAATATATTTGATAGAAAAATGCTATATTTTTTCTACGCCATTTTACTTTAATTCATTTTGTTGCAATTAATCAAAAAGGTTCTTATATAAATTTCGAATATTGAGCTGGTTTCTTCTTGAATACATCCAGTGAAAAAATTCATACATATATAGAAATTTATACCTGCTTTCAGATATGTATTCATGTTTGAAGCAACAAAATACGTGAAAAATCATTAGCTTAACTACTTAAAAATATCGCAATAATTGAAATTAAATATAAGCAAATAAACAAATAAGCAATTAGGGTAGTTTTCTCTCATTTGCATCCACATTGTGACACGCGTACATCCTACACGCTTTTCTTCATGTAAGGAAATCTTTCGCAATCAAAAAGCATTTCAATAGAACCCTAAATTCCCTGAAAAATATGGGAGAAATCTGGTTTATATTTTTTGGCGAAGGAAATGCACAACTTCTTTTCTTTATATCTGTAAAAAGAAAAGGTAGTTCAAGAAATCATGTTCATCTGTGAAGCAGAAAACGGTGATTATAAAGATAATATATATATTGATAAAAAAAATCACAAAGAAAGCGCAGAAACCGTAAACCCTTGTCCTCTCTTTAACTTCTAAAACTATATAATTTATTAATTTTAATTTTTTATCTATATAAATAATTTCAAATAGAAAATTTTAAAATAACCAAATTTTTTATTGTGAATCACTTCCTGGTGATCTGGTTTCAATGGCTTACTTATAATACAATTTAAAATATAAATTTAAAAGTAATTTGTACAAAACTGCAAACAGATGACAGCATTTTTAATGCCATCTAAATTATATTTAATTATAATATTAGACTTATTTAATTATTATATCGGGCATTTATAATTATAAAACAACACTTTTAAGTTTAATAAAAGAATATAAAAAATTGCAAGACGTAATTAATTTAGAACATTGTTAGAATACTGCTCCAAAATTTAATGTTCGGTACACGACCCTTATGATTTAAATAGAAAAACAAACCCAGCCAAAATTACTTTAGAAACATCCTAAAATGTTATTGAAGCTTTCAAATCACTGCTTACTCTACTCATTTCATAATATACGTATAATTGCAAACAATGCAAATGCTGATGTACAATACCATAAAATATTAAGGCATATAGATATACTCGAAAAAAAGGTATCCTTTCACAAATAAAAATGAACATTCTGTATTGTTTCTTAATAATAAGTTTTCTTAACAAAATCAATAATATCTCAAACAGTAAATATTGTGTATTCATTTCATAATAGAAATAGGAAAGAAACTTATAGGACACCCTAATTTAAAAAAATATTAAAAAACAGTTTTATTAGTGTATTAAAAAGAATAATATTTTTTTTAAAAATCAGGAGGTTAAAACACAACAAAAAATAAAACTTAAAACTATGAGGCCGCAGTCAGAAATACTGTAAGTGAGTTGCAATTGCAGTCGTTTTTATAAAACTTTTCTAATACTTGCATGATGAATATGTAGGCATTTTCGTTTTCTTTTTATCATACTCATTGTGACTGAATCCCTCTCCTACAATCTTCGGTGCCTCACGTTTTGGTTTCTTTTTTAATATTCTGATAAGAACCGTCTTTTAAGTCGTTTATTTTGATTTTTTCTAATTTTAGTCCTAATTTATTATGATTTTCACTATGGATTATATATATATATATATATATATATATATATATATATATGGTTTGCGTTATATATATATACTAGCCGCCTTTGGCGACCAGCCGGTTCGCCAATCTTAATGTTCGTTAAAATTTTAATAATTAAATATTTTATGCAATTTCTACTTTAATAGCTTCTTCATCAAAATATTTTAAAACTTCAAATTTTGATTATCATATAATTCATTCATAATATTATAAAGGCCTTCAGTCATAACGTAATATGTATCTCTCTCATTTTCTGTTAGCACCCGTAGAATTTATGCTTTAAATTAAAGTGGAAAGAATTTATCTTCAATTAATATAATAATATTTTTTACTGAAACAAAGCATTTTTTTATAATCTGATTACTGAAAATAGAGTCACTCAGCGTTTAAACTTTATGGGCATTAAAGAATATCTTTTTAAATTTATGTAATATCTCAAGAGTTGGTCAACAAAATTTTCTTAGATTCATTATGAGCAGATCGATTCATTAACAATGTTTAAATTTAAATGCATCAAACACTAAGAAAATAAAACGAATCGTTTAAAATAAACGGTTGAAAACGGTAGAATTTATGCTTTAAATTAAAGTGGAAAGAATTTATCTTCAATTAATATAATAATATTTTTTACTGAAACAAAGCATTTTTTTATAATCTGATTACTGAAAATAGAGTCACTCAGCGTTTAAACTTTATGGGCACTAAAGAATATCTTTTTTAATTTATGTAATATCTCAAGAGTTTGGCAGATCGATTAATTAACAATGTTTAAATTTAAATGCATCAAACACTAAGAAAATAAAACGAATCGCTTAAAATAAACGGTTGAAAACAGGTTTTAAAAAAACTACTTAAAAAACGACGTACTTAAAACTATAAGCATATACAAAAAATATATAACTAACATAAATACAATTTACTTACAAAAGCATGCAACTAACCCAAAAATAATTTAAATCGTCCATTGATAACGTTGTCATGGCAACAATCAGAGCACAAAGCGCATGCGTGAATTTTCAACGCCAGTTACGTAACGCAAATACGTGACTTTTTTTCTACGCAAGTTGGGGTAACGCTATGCGGATTAGAAATTTTTAATTTCCTTTATTCTGTTTTATTTTAATTCAAAAGTACTTCAGAATGAATCTGAAAGATCGATTCATTAACAATATTTAATTTTAAATGCATCAAACATTAAGAAAATAAACAGAACAGATTGAAATAATCTGCCGAAAAATTTTAACCCTAGCCTCATTACTGTTGGGAGAAAAAAAAACTGAAGCCTTTTTCGTTTGGCGGTGGGAAAAATGGAAGATTTTTTGGCGGGAAAGTTTGCGGTGGGGAAAATGGAAGATTTTTTTTTGGCGGGAAAGTTAGTTTTTAATTAATAATTAAAATTCTAATTAAAAATTCGAAAAACGGAACCCCAGGTGCACATTCCCAACCTCCAAGGTATACATGTACCAAATTTGGTAGCTGTATGTCAAACGGTCTGGTCTGTAGAGCGCCAACACACACACACACACACACACACATTGAGCTTTATTATAAGTATAGATATGCACGCATACCATTTGCGGCATATCCGGGAATGGAACATCATCGCGCTGACACTGTAATGTCATATGCATAACACTGTACCAAATCAGACAGCTTTTTCTAATTTTACATCCACATTCTAAACAGTCACATAAAATCTCATCATAAAGAAAATAGCTTTTCAATAGTGTTAGAAACTTCTAAGTAAATATTCTAATTTTTACATAATCTCTACAATTAGTATTCTACTAGAATTATAAATATGCAATTTCACTTCCGAATTTCCTTATTCTAAAAACAACTTCTTCATTATTTTATTTTCTAATGGTCCTGATCTCTTGTTCGAGTTAATTTTTCTTATCAAAAATAGCGATTTTATAACAAAACCGTAAAAGTACGAATTGTAATAGAAACACTCTAAATTTTACTTTTACAGGCATTTCAACTTTCCATAAACGTCCTAAGATTTCTTTGTTGATCACATAATATCTTAATTACTTTATAATATTATTTACATTTCAATAAAAGCCTTATTTTCGTCTTATTACTACACTCATGAAACAGTAGTTATTATTATTTTTTTCGCTTATTTTCTTCTTTTCAATCTTTAATATATTTCATAACGCAAGCTTTAAATACTATAGAATCTAAAAATTAATTTTTCTCAAATAAGTTTATAATATAAATAAATAACATATCTCACCATTGCTGTTAAAAAATGTTGAGTTAAATTTATATTTTAATTAATAAGAAAGAACTTCAAAGTTATTAAAATATTCAAACAGCAAAACAGCAATGGGAGCCATTAGTTAAACAAATTGTCAACATTTTAAAACATAAAGAATATGTGAAAAATCAAACGTAAAATTCTGTTTTCACAAATATAAAACATTAGAAGTTTGGTTGGATTTGTGGATTTTAATGGCGCAAGAGCCAGTTCTGATTATACTGCGCCATTTGAAGTTTGGTAAAAGTGTATAAAAAATAAGAATAAGACAATGCTACTCTTTAATTTTCTGAATATATGCTTTAATATATAATCCTCAATACTATATTTTTAAAATGAAATTGGTAATATATACTATATTTATGATCATCACAAAAATACCACTAAGCAATAGAATTCCCACTTCCCATTGACAATAGAGTTTTTCGAATGTAATCTGATTATCTTTTTTTCTTTTTTTTTTTTAATTATCACATACTATACCTGTGAAGATTTATTATTATGTTCTAAAGTTTAATTGCAAACATTAAAAAAAGAATTGAAAAATTGTATGATTAACATATACTACACGTAAAAAAGATTACAACCCAATTCATCACAAATGACAATTGCTGGTATAGAGTACGCGATTTAATTTAAACAACTGATATAAACGATTTCTATAAGAATGCAATAATTAAAAAAAAAAGTACATGCGAGTACTTCTTTATTGTTATTTTGTCACGCACGCAAATTTATTTTGCTTCATTTCATTTTTTTTTTTTTTTTTTTTTTTTTGGAATATAAGGTTCAAAAATTTTAATAACTAAAGAAGTTTTTTAAAAAAAACTTTCGTTGTGCTAAATGCTGAGGAAATCATTGCTTTAATTTACAGTAAAATTTAAATTAAGGAAAAAATTCAATGAAAAGGAAAAGTATAAAAAAAATTACGTTTGATATATTATTTTTATGTAATTTTTGAAGACAATTCACTTTCATTTCCAGATTAGGATTTCTATGATTCCACATCCAGCTGTTGAAGAGAGCAGTTCTGCACATGAGATCAAATGTGTACCATATGAATGCGGATACTTGATGTGAACGGTTCAGTTTTAACATTACCGGCAGAATATTACCGATTCCCGACAGAGCGCTATCATCTGCCGGAATGGCAATACTCCGGCAGAATTTGAATAAAATAAAATTATATTCTGGAATTTCTAGAAAAGAAATGTGACAGAAATCTTAAACATTTGAAATGTTGGGTGCAAAGAAAGCCTTTAAAAAAAAAAAAACATACTTTATGACGCATATCTTTTTTTTTTACATATTAGTTATTAATCAATTTTCTCTATTTCGTTCAAATTTTCGTGTTAATGATATTCGTGTTTCGCTTTTTATGGTATTCATTATATTTCTCTGTTTAAACTCATCATAAAAATGTCCAGTGATTATATCATAAGCTCTAGTATGACAATAATTTCAGAAAAAAGTTGACATAACGAAAGTGCGCGAAGTTAAAATGTAAACAGAGTGGCTTCGAAATTATTCGTAATCTATCAAAAGTATGTTATTTTCAATTACATTATACTCTAAATACCTTTAACATGTAGTATTAATTAATTTTTTTTTTATTTTTTGGTACCAATATATGTCGTGATTTTACTGTTTAAGATAACGATGTTTATATAGATCAATATGTTTTGCATATTTTTAACATTGTTTTAGTCGTTTTTAGTCTGTTTTCCTCACCATACTAAATGGTGTTTGTATAATCTATAGAAATTTAATTTTTTTATAATGTAAGCGTTCGTCTAATTTCATTTAGTGACTGTTAAGTACTGAATTTATAAACTACCTATGTCTTTTTGTGGATTAGAATATTTAGAATAGCGTCCAAAGGTTCTCATAAAGTGTGCTTTACTTAGTAATTAAATCATTACAGTACATTGTAAAATTACCGCATATTTATTTGACTGTTTGATTTACATAAATATCGGGAATGAGACTGTTTAGACAACACTGAATGAGAAATCAACTGCAGTTTTAAGTTTCTCATCTGAAAATAAACAGTCTTAAAAGATTTTCATTATTAATAAAATTTATGCAATAAGTATTTACATTGAACCGCTCGATATAAAATTTAAGATCCTATTTGAAATAACCATCTGCACAAAATTCCATTGGGGATTTATTATATCCATTTTGCTTTTGGGCTATTTTTCCAGGCTCTTATTTTTTAAATTACAGATTTAGAGCAGTATTTTCTTTAAAATTTTCTTATCTCTTTCACTAAAGTTCAAATACTTCTGATAGTTTGTTTGCTTCTTAAGCAGATAATTTAAGTTATTTATTTTTTATCAGTTACATCTTGAAAGAGCTGTTACATTTTGTGTCACTGCATATGCATACAATAATTTAAACACTGAATATTTTTAGTAATGATACCAGTTCAATGATGTTAGAGCAGGTCATCCTCCCTGAATTATGACTACAAATTCTTTTTATGTTTAGCAAAAAAAAAAAAAAAAAAAATTATTATTTTAAGTTATATGGATTGAGTATTCCTGAAACTTCTTTCCCCCAGAATTCGGATGACTTTGGGAAGTCCCAAATCTCCCAAAGCCAACTCAAAAAATTATTAGCTTTATTTTCAAAATTAAAAGGACTTCCATTATCCATTAACAGTGTTCTGCCCTTGACTTTCTCATACAGTAGCACAGAGAAGATAATAGGTGTCATAATATAATTTTCTCGTCCCTAGTGATTATCAGTGATTTAGCAAATATCGATGCTCCCTGGGCATGGTATTATTTTTCAGAACTGTATGATATTTAATTTCAAAAGATGATATAAATGTGCTAATATTTTGTTCAGATAGTGCCCCATAAGATTAACACCAAAAGTGTCTATACTCTTTGGCCCTCCAGATTTTGCATCACTGCTTATATATTAACATAATATTTTCTTTTTCTTCCGATTGTAATAAAAATTTAGCACAAATCTATAATTCTGTTGATAAAACCATTTGCTTGATCTAGATCTTTGCTTTCTTATTTGATATACTGACTGAATTGAATTTTTGAATACTGACTGAATACTGTTTGAATACTGACAGAGAGACTAGTCGATTTCATGAAACTGATATAAAGACCATCTGCCAAATTCCATTTATCTATCTCATTCTATTTTTAAATTATTGCATTCACAGGCAGGCTATTACTCAGACATAATATTAAAAAGTAGTCTTTACAGAGTTAGGGAGATCTAAATTATGGAGATTTATCAATAGCTCAGATAACAAATTTTTTGCTGGCTACAATATATTCTCTTTGTGTACTTCAAATAGGAGAATGTACAGTCAAAGTTTTAAATAAAATTGATTATTATTTAAGGAAAACTAAAAGCAGGCTTATATAAATGTTTAATCATAAATCTTGAAGAATTTAAATTTTAAAAAAAGCTATAGGAGAGTTTTCATAATACTGATAATTGTCTGTATGCCCCCATTTTTGATAATAACCAATTATTTAAAAACACCTGAGGTTTATATTTGGTAGAAGGCATAGAAGGACTTTCTGTTTATATTCTGTGTCTTACTTTAAAAGATCAGACGTAAAGATGGGTATAATTTGGAGGAAAAAAACATCACTGCAGGATTTTTCTAAAAATTATTGGTTATGTTTTATTAAAAGAACCTATTAGTATTAGAAAAAAGTTTTGCTTCTCATATAATATTAAATTCTCTAAACTTGTCACTGCATTTAGCATTTTTTTCCCTCTGTAAAATGCAAACAATTAACAGAATTTTGAAAGTCATTATAGTTTTATTGAAAATCTATATGTGCAGAGTCCATATTATGATGAAAAGCCCCTAAAAAGTGCTTATTTTTTATAAGCCTTAAAAGTGCTTATTTTTGGTCTAAGTCCTATCACCCCCCCCCCCCTTTTTCCTTTCTGAAGGAGGGTATTTCACCAAGCTAAATTTGACCAATTAAATGTCTACATTTTCTTCAGGGTGTTTGATTTTTTTATCTCTCAGAAGTCAGAGGAAAACAATGGCATAATTAGCGCAGCTCAAGTGCACAGTACACCACTTGATGTCATCACGAGGAGCACAAAATTCTGGAATAAATTTTTATGACATTTTAGAAAAAAGTGTCTTTTTTTTACTATTGTTTTTCAAAATTAAAACAACATTCTTAAAAACAAAAAAGAATTTTTATAATATCTTGATATATTGAGTTATCTTGAATTTTCTGACATTCACTTCGCTTATAATTTTCCTTGCACTAACTCTGTTTCTGGTATTCTTTATGAATTATTTGTTTATGATGATACTAGTAATGTGGGTGAAATATATTTCTTTCAATTTCTTGACTTTTTAAAATCTAATTTTATTTGTTTAGATAGGGAAAAAATCATGTCTCTTTTGGGGGTAACTTTATGTATATATGTAAAACCACATAGTTAGTTTTCAATAGTAACTTCAGTTCATTGTTGCTTTACTGCACATGATTTCTTGTTTGTAGAACATTGGTTTGTCATTTTCAACATCATTTAATGAATCATCATTAGTAAATTATTTATGTAATTTTATTTCAAGCCATTTTTGTACGAAAGGTAGAATTTTTTAATAATATGCTGGTAAAAATGTATTTAAATGTATTTTGATTGTGTACTTTCAAAAGTGAGTCCACTGAAAGATCAAGGTTTTCAAAAATAAATTAAAGCAAAATGTTCATGTTTGTTAGCAAATATTATACAAACTTACTTGTTACCATGATAATGCAAAGCTTGTTACTTTTGCTAATGCATACCAGAACTAAATAACCGAAATAAAATTCAGTTTTTACTTCTCTAATACCAAATTTTTAAAGAGAACACATTGTAAGCAGCAAAAATTGGAGTTCAAGCTTTGGCCTAATCTTTGCAATTTAAATCTTCAAAAAACACAGTTTTAGAATGTCTGTGAACATGATAACCCAAAAGAGTTTTGAACTAATATTTCACAATAGTAAATTTTCAAGATTTTTTTATTTCTCTGTTTGTCCCAGTGCAAGTGAATGTAATAAATTCAAATGCAAAAAATTGTATCATAAAATTTGGTACACAGTTTTTGTATCTAAAGTATAGATTAATAAAAAAATTTTTTAATCAAATCAAAGTGTTGACCATCTGTCAGTCTGTTTAATTGCATATGCAGCTTAAATAAATAAAAGTTGTTAAATAATCTTATTTCTAAAATTAGAGCTGTGTGTCAAATTTTGGTTTCACTCACACTATAAAACTTCTAAAATGCATACTTGGTTTTCTTTACTGTACTGAAAGAACAAATGCTTATATGTGAGGCTTGGAAATAAGAATCTGAGTACTTGTGATTTTCATGACCTTGCCTAAGGCATTTAATTTTTAGGCGGGAGGGAAGAGTGATAACACCTTTATTAAGGAGTATGCAATAAAATGTTGGGGAGACATTTTTTTCTTTTTTATATGTGTTGCTGTGCATATTGCTTCTTCATATGCATCAGAGTGATGATCAACTTTTCTTTTTTTAAGTGCCTGATTTACAGCAGTTAGTAAAATTTTGATTGTATTTTTTTAAGTTTTGAAAGCAAATTTCTTATTTGAAATTATTTCTTTAATATATTTCTAATGATAATATAATTTTTCTAGTAATGCATTATTAGAAAGAGAGAATGCAAGTAAGAACAAAGTATTGTAAGTCTTGCATTTCACAAAAGAAATATTTGATGAAGTGCTTTTCAAGTGAGTTTTTCAGTAGCTTTTTTTAAAATAGTCAGTAGTTTGTTTTAAAATTGTTGAAATGCACAATGAACAAATTTCAAGTAAATTTGCAGCAGTAAGAAATGTTGTTTTGGCAGAGAACAAGTAACTGTGGGAAAGAGAAATACGTTATGTGCTGTACTTTCATCAGAAAGGATAAAATCCTATTCTCATATAGTTTATAGCTAAAATAAATCATTGTTACTCGATTTCAAGAATTTTAATAAGATCGGAATTAATAGGAAAATAAAACTGTCTCAATAATGGTTATGACCATGAATGTTTTAAAATAATAGCTTTTCTAATTTGGTATTGAAATTTCATATCAGAAAGTATCCTCAGATTTGCCATTTGCAAAGCTAAATTCTTTGAATTGTTCTAGTTTTCTCTGCATAATAACATTGTTATACTCTATTTTTGAAAGTGTTGTATACCGAAAATTCTAAAACAAGTTCTTAATTAAAATTTAATAGTAAATCTCTACATTTCAGCCTGAAAGAAAAACATTTTTTTAAAATAATATAGAAACAAAATATTGCAAAATATAGTTACCAATCATAGACGCTAAAATTGAAACATGTAAAGTTATAAAAGAATGTGCAATTTAAAGAATATTTTATCTAATAATTACTTAGAATTTTTTAAAATTATTATTATTTTTAAAGATCATGAATAACGTTAATATTATAATCTTACAGAATATGGTTTAGAATTGAATCATACTTCATTATCTTCTGACATGTTTACTAATTTACTTACCTAAGGGGGTTTTTTTTCTATTTCTTATAGACAAAAATATGGTATTAATATATATTTATAGCCCCTGGTTTCTTCACCAAACAATGAAGAAATATTTAAATATATTATTGTTATTTAATATGTTGTTAAATTTATTTATTAATTGATATTATTTGCATTCAAAACATGTAGAATTTAATTTACTGCTTATAAAGAAATTTTTACTGTCTATTCTTGTACATTGTGTTACACACACACATGTGTTATGCCCAATATAACACATTGTGTTATATTGGGCATGCCCAATTGTACTTTGTTATGCTAAAATTATTAGGGCATATCTTGTATATTTTGATGTAGTTATGCAATAACAAAACAATTTCAAAACAATACTTTGAGCTAGATTATTTTACATTGTATAGGAAAATATTCTAATGCTATATTTTCCCATCGGGAATTATTTTATTATTCTGTTTTAAGATAATATTTTAAATGTCTCTTGGAACCAGTTTGATTTTGGATTGCACAAAATCAAACTTATGTGCATTTCCTTGAAGTTTTCAGTCATGAATTCAAAATTCTTAAAATTTTCATTGATTTCTGATAATTATATACATTTTATTATTATTATTTATTCATTTTTGATTTTCTTTGAGGGAACTTTTTTTCAATTCCTACTATTAGTTCACACCCTCCCTATATATATTTGTTCAAATTTTCAATCGTTAATAAAATACTTTTTATCCATCCACTCAAGTTCAAATACATTTTTTTTAAAACTTGTAGTGGATGACACTTCATGTTAATACATTTTTAAAAAATATTAATTTATTAATTAAATTTGTCCATTAATTTCTTTTTGGTCGCCAAATCCGTCGCCAAGCTCTATTTTGCCACTTGATATTGTAATTCTATCATATGTATATACATATTATATTAATTGTAATTATTTAATAAAAAGTAACTAAAATAATTTTTTTATTGTTGACCCAAGTATGAATTGACTTAAATTTTTTTAAATTTATATATTATTTGATTTACAAATATTTTAAGCATTTGAAAATGTTAAAGATTTCATCATCAATATCAAGCAGCATCAGATTAGGATTACAAACAATTTGTAATAGGAACAAAATTCATGACATGTGAAATCGGAACTTATTAATTTTTCTGTATACATCTTTGGATTAATTCACTTTAAGTCGTCTGAATATGTTACTTTGTATTAATCAATCATTTAAATAAGCTCTTAAGATTCTTTTTTCGAAACAATGCATTTATATTTAATCATTATGAACATTCTTATTATTAATATTCCAGATGTGTATTGTTATTTACTTCATTCAAAATGTGATTATTATATGTTTGCATTAAATGAAATATGAGAGATATAGTCTCTGTGTCCTTAAAATTGGAAATATGAATTTCATATTTTCAGAATGTAGTATTTAATGTATATATATGTAGTGTTAGTAAAATATTAACTGATTTTTAATTTTGGTTTTCACCTCAGTAAAAATACCATTATTCATGGCTTAGTAATAATTTATTATTATTATTGTTATTATTATTATTTGTTTTAAATTAAAAAACTTTTCAAATCAAGTACAAATTTTATAAAATGATTATCATTAAATTTGAATGGACTCAAGATACATTTTTATTCCATTCTATTACATCAGGATTTACTTCTGTGAAAAAGGGTTGTTGAATTTTGGATTATATAAAATTTAGACTCAATTGAATTTTGGTTTCCATTAAGAAATGAATATCTAAAGAACTTCCAATATGTAATTGAAGATGAATATTCAAATTTTAATTGCACTTCCTTCTTATTGCAGAAAGCTAAATTTTTGGCAGTTGATCAAAGTATAGCATGGAAATCCATATGGAAAAGGAAATGTGAATAGTTGTGTCCAGTTTCATTCTGTGCTTTAGAAAATGTATAAAGATGAAGTACAGGATATAAAGAAACTTCTATGTGCACATTTTGACTAAAAAGTATTTTGTTTTGTTAAATTGAATAACACAAGTTTTATATTTTCATAAATTTAATTTTATCTTATCATATTGAAGCAATGTATTTTTGTTTTAAAAAATGAAGAATTTGATAAAATTATACTTATTGTAAAATATCTGAAGTTTAATTAATTTGTTAATTTTTTATAAATTTATTCACATCTTTCTAATATTTTTTACTGGTTTATTTCACTCTATTTGCAATCATTTTTATAACTAAAGGGTTATTAATTACTGTCAGTCTACTTTAAATAGAATATTGAAAAATACCTGCTTCCTTTATTAATAAGAATTCTATATTTGCAATGTTATTATTATTTTACATTAAATTACTCTTTTTATGACAATTAAAGATTATGCTTTGATTTCTTAAATATTTTGTATTGTTCACCATCTCGATAAATTTATTGCTAATTAAATATTGAAATATAAAACTTTATTTACATTTCAATTATTGTTATTATGAATATCTTTGTGCATATAACCATAGTCCATAAGTTTGTTTCTTGCTTTTGCTTAGTTAATTATGCATTTAGAATTATTATTTATATATAAACTATCATTTATTTGAAAGAAATGACACATGGAATAAATAGAAGCAAATAGTTGCATTTCTTTAGCATTATACAAAATAATATTTCTTTTGGCCTATTATTTTGTTCTATCCAAACCTGGATAATTTTATACTTGATTTATTTCATGCAAAATTTTCACCCTTGACAATAAAAAATTTTTAGTGCTTTTAAAAGCATAAAAAAGTATCAAAACAATAGCTTATATAGAGTTTAATCGTGATTTATTTTTGTGAATTAATGAAAATAAAAGTTTAATTTTTAATTATTATTTCAGTTTGATTATGTGAAATAAGAAATTATTGAATTAAATACAAATATACATTATAGTTATGTATTAAATAGACCTGATTTCAATTAATAAAAGTTTTTTTTCTAATTGCAGTAATTTATTAAATGCAATTATATATATATATTATAATTAATTTAATACAGTTAGGAAGTTTTTAGTTAAAATCAAATTATCCAAGGACAATGGTTCAATGATATTAATGTTCATCTTTCATCTGCTACACAAAATAAACTTTGGTTAAATACTTTTATAAATAGTGCTTATATCTTTTTTAAATATTTTTTTTTTATTTGCACTAGTTGATTTTGGGCACTCCTTGCTCAATATGCCGATCCAAATGGCCCCTTACTTCATTGAATCCATGACTCCCTTTTCTTACTGACTACATTAATAAGAAGAGGGCAATGACTGGAATAGAAATTATAAACGGTGAGAATATCTATGATATATGCTTATTTGCTTATAGTTTATTTGTTACAAAAAATGCATATGCATTGAATGTTTTTGTTTTTTTCTGTATGCTTTATGCTGATACAATATAAAGGCTTGATAAATTCTAAATGCTATGCAATTTTCTTGTTATTAAATTTAACTTACTACAATTGTTTAAACAAATAACAAGCTATTAAATAAATAAAAAATTACCTAATTTCATTTTTTAAAAGATGATAATTATTCTTTAATAAAATACTCATTAATTAAAAAAGTATGGTATTTCACTCATTTATACACCGATATGCCTAATATAAATAAATTAGCACAAAATATAATGAGATAGCATTTCTGTTCCTTACTTTCTGGTTTAAAAAAAGCTCCTTTATTACTATAGCATTTATGCTTTCATATATTATTTTATATATTCTGACTTAATTATTTATTGTTTACATTTGATTATTCTTTTTTTTTTATAACCTACTGAAAATAGCAACTCTTCAGAAGAAAAAATTGGAGAAGAAAACTGAATGTTTTCTTAATTCTTATTTAAAAACAAACAATTATGTCTTTATTTAAAATTTGATTTATTTTAGTCAGTATGTAAATCAAGTAGTTAAGTTAAGATAAATAAATCTAGTGTGCTCAATATGCAACTGAGTTAAAACTGAGTCTGCTTTTCTGTTCATTAGTGATGGCCTAGGCTGCAAGGGAGACTTAATAGTGGGAAGTTTGTTCTCCATTTCTAGGTGCCACTACATCTGCCACTAGGAATAAAGAAGCATTTTAGCATACTTCTTTAAATCAATGGAGTAGTTGTTTTTATTAGAACATTTGAAATCTTCTCATTTCTGTCAATTCCATCATGAAATGGTAGACAACAGGATGTAACATTAAAACCCTGGAGGAATTTATTGAAAAGATCTAAAGCCCTTAAAAACACAGGATGATTATGTGAATAAGGGTTAAGCATGCAATTCTGAGTTCTTAAGAATTTATGCACCAATATTTTTTTTTAATCTGTCAAGAGGCGTGATATTGTATAAGATTCAAACAAATTATTTAGTATTCACTTTTATATAGAGCGATAATATGAGAAGAAATATGGCATTTAAAAATTATTTTAGAACCTTATGTTATTATAAAATTTATTATAAAAGAATCTTATATTAAAAAACATTAAAAAAGTATTTATGAAGAATTATTATTCTATTGTACAACTTTGTTCATATAGTATTGGTGAGTTATTTGATTATTAAATGTGCAATTTAAGATGAAGAATTAAATAAAACTCTTATCTTTATTTGTGTCCTTCAGTCTGTAAGTTATTGAGTGAATATAATCCTCCTTCTTGAATGATTCAGTGTACATATTTGGAGGCATGGAAAGCACTTTCTTCTTGGGGAATTTTTTAAAATTTATTGCAGACAAAGTGTTCTGTTGCCAGAATTAACAGAAATATATATATTTTTTTAAATCTCAGATTCTTAAAAGAAATTCTTTTTATCTCAATTTCTTAAAATTTTTCTTTAGAAGAAAATTATGTCTATTGATCATAGCATTTTTTAATAAGCAATAGAAATTTTTTATCCTGTAGTTCCAAGACATGAGCTTTTGGGATCTTGATTTCCTCTTTAGAATATTTTGAGATATTATATAATTTTCAGGATTTTATTTAGATTTTTAATTTACTTTCAGAGATCATTATGATAAATAAATTTGCTTGAATTCAAAATCCAATTTAATGCCACTACTGCCAAATTAAAAAATCTTATTATATGTTCTTGTTATTTGAAACAAAATTTAGGATTGTGGAATTCAGTTTATGTTCCAATGAAAAATAAATATCCTAAGTGCTAAAATTCAGATAATTTTAATTCCATTTTCTGCTTCTTACTTGTGAGAAGCTCAATTTTCAGTAGTTGAATAAAATAAAAGAATAGTGTGAAAAGCAATATGATAAAGGAAAAGAGAATTGTTAGACCCAAATAAAATATCTGAATTAAGTTAATCATAGATTTTATTTGGGTCTCAACAGGGTCATTCATTATTTATATTTATTTAACTTTACAAAAAGTATCAATTATCTTATAATTTTTTTTTTTAATTATAATCAGTATGGCTTCTGAAAAAATTTTTAAGGGGAAAAAAAATGTATAAATTTGTTTCCTTTCCTTATAGTAAAATTTTCATCCTAGTAAATACTGTATGTCTCATCAACTTAAAAAGAAATCTAACCTAAATATCTAATTAACATTATTTGAAAAATTTTAAATATTGAATGCGTGCACTTACAGAAAATTTATATACAGATATCTTAAATTCTGTTGGATAAAAAAAAAAAAAAAATGGAAAACAAATTATTGCTATGTTGCTTACCATTTTGTTTGAATGACTGCAAATACAAATATCTTTTGTAGTATTATGCTTCTTAGATGTCAATATTTAAATAAACTATAAATATGAAAAGAGTTTTTGTATGAACTTTCAAATCTTGTACTCCATTAAAATTGTATAGAAATGTAAATTATGTCAAAGACAATTTTTGGTGGAATATTTAATAACAGCAGCTATAAAATAGGAACAATATAACATATTTGTTAATATCTGTTATAGTTCAGTGTGTGCAATAAGTTTCAGGAATGAGTCAGTTTAGTATTCTATTTGAGTTGCAAAAATTAATGTAATATTCTTATTTTAATATTTCTCTTTCACTTTATTTCTTTCATAATTTTTTTATTGTTCCTTAATGGATTTGTTTTTACAATTAGAAAAAGAAATGTATTGAAATCTAAACAAAATTCTAAAACTGCTTCATGCAATAGTTGCAGTTATGCAATATTTCAGTTATTGAACTGATATTTGAAAAAAAGTTGAATTTCAAATGAAAAAAAGAATTAATTCCTGTCACATGCTATTTCAAAGGGGGAGGGAGGCATGATAGTTTATAATACTTAGATCAAGTATAACAATTGATGTGTCTTTTTCCTGGAAAGAAATATTTTTTTCTAGTAATAATAATATTTATTAATTTTAATGATATAAAATGAATAATATGTTCATTTCCTTGAGTTGTCAATAAAACATACTTATTAATAATTCAGTGAAAAATTGTTAAAGCAGTGGAGCGAAATCCAAAAACAATCATTGTCTTATGTGTGTGTATATGTAATAATTTCAATTTGTCCACATTCTAAAAATAATTATTTTCTAATCATTTGAAGTTGAGCTTCACTTTATCTTTAACATCTAAGTTGCGCAAGCTTATATTTTCCCTTGATGACTTTTAACACCTATTGAAACCGAAAATTCTTTCTTAAAATATTCTATTTTAATTATATATAAGCTGAAAACATTTCTCATTCACTTTTCCTTCCTCTTTGGATTGTACATTTTACTGCTCATTGTTCTTACAAAAAAATCGTAATGATGGATAAAAATCGAATTTTTTGCACATCATATGCATATAGCAAATTAAAGGCTAAAATATGTTCAGAAAATCATTATAAATTGCATTAAAAATACAACACTGTAAATTTAAAGAAACAGTCAAATTTTGATCACCTATGTGTCCCCTGATGAATCCAATTATCATCATCATATCCAATAATAGTTCCTGTATAGATTTTGTGATTCTGTTCATTTTTTTAATGCTCTTTAATTGTGAGTAACTTCTTTCAAATAACAAACTTGTTTTAAATATTACCAGTGAATATCTTTGGTTTTTATCTTGAAATGTTCAAAAATGACTGTCATCAAAATGCTTATCTAGTCTTGTGCTAATCTTTTATATATAAAACAATTTGTTCTCTATAATGATTTCTTGCTAAATCTCTTTTATTTTGGCATTTTTATAAATTGCTTTTATTTTGAGTTCAAATGTTTTTATATTCTTTTGGTTTTTCATTGCTTTATTTTACTTAGAATGTTTTGTCTCTGAGAAACTGATAGCATGTCTTTTGCATTTTCATGGTTTATAGAAATGAAAATGGCATAACATTTGATATTAATCTGAAAGTTGCAATGGTATCTTGCTCTACAAAATGAATATATTTTTTTTCTTTGTTTGTTTTCTTGTTAAGCAGATAATAATCTACCCTGGATTTACTATACCCTGATTAAGTCATTAATTCATTAAAACAGTAATTTCCACTGCTACTTATTTATTTGTGTGCCATTCATGCTTATTCATCAGTTATAAAGCATTCTACAATTTGATACTTTAGAAATAAATTGTCATTCAAAATTTTAGATTTAATACAATTTGTGAAAGCATTCATCTTTATGAACTTAGTAGCCAATAATGTTCTCTAATTAGATTATTGACAAGCTGTCCAAATTTTTGAATAATAATTTCAACTTTTTCCATGTCATCTTCAGCTGCTACCCTTATTTTGTGTCTTTTTATATTTTCAGTACTATTCCTTTGCAATTTAAATCCTGTTATCTATCTGTTGCCTTTGCACTCTATGAAAACTTTTGCAAATTTTCATGTCACTTATTTTATAATAATGCTAATTCATTTTGTCCACTGCTCCACATTTAATCTGAAAATTAAATGTTTCAGCTTCAATATTGTTGTTGTTATTTTGTTGACCATTATTATTTGTTGTTATAATATTATCATTATTACTTGTTGGCCAAAATTATTTTTTAACCACAAAGGCCAGTAAGCTTTCATTCTTGCTGATATTTGGCTCCATTAATACTGATACTTCTTTTTATTCAGAATTCTGGGAACTTCATTATTTAAGTTCTCCTGAAGTTTTGATTTATTTTAGCAACAAGCACTTTATTATGCCTTCATAAATTTATTATATTTATTTATTATCTTCTAAAAGTTATTATATTTTGCAAATAAAAAATTATATTCCAATAACAAGTTATTTTTAAATGTTTGTGATATAATTTATATTGCATTCTGATAGCATAATGATGATAACCTTTACCCTTACATTTGCCATTATGATAACATAACCTATACTGTTAAATTAATAATATGGATTTCTTAATTATTGGTAATGTTAATTCTGTAACTGTTGATAATGTTAAGAGTTACTGCATGCATTGTTATGTTCTTATAATTTCTAACCAGTATATTTTCATTCTTGCATGAAAATTTTAAAAATATTTTTCCAAATGGTCCTGAATTGCTGAGAACAATTTTTTCTTCAGACACAATTGATGTGATGCATTTGCCCTTCAAAATCTTTAATTAAATTTTTCTGTAGTATATGAACTGTGCAGTATCACAATTATTGTGAAACTTCTTAAAAATATTTTTCAAACTAAATTTCTCTTACAAGTAAATGCCTGTTGCTATTGCAGCATATTGCAAATAAGGCTTGAATGCAATGGCAAAATCGATCTCCCATTTTCTTTCCTGATACTTTATTCAGAAATTTGGAACTTAGGATTACTTACTAGCCTAAATTTAATATTTCAGTATTTTTCCTCTTCTGAGAAATTTTCATTTCCAGAAATACAATTCTGTTTTGCACCTATTTCACATATTAAGAAAATCATTTAAGTTGCTGAAAAATTTTTAACTCATGTAAAACAATAACATTAATTATGAATTTTTCAATTCTTTAAATTAAAAAAATCTTATCTAAATCTATATCTAGCATTTAACTTCTATCTGAAGACATTTATGTATTTATCACCTCATCTGTAATATGAAGATCACAAAGGTAGATTTATTGTTAAATTTAAAAGTGATATAAAATTTTATTTTTAAAATATTCATTTGTACTGCAATATTTATGTTATTGTGTCACAATTCTTACTTCTCTTTTTCTGCCCAAAATTAATAACTGCTTTAAAAAAAAATCTCATCCTTGTTTCTGCAAAATTTTCTTTTTAAACTTTTTTATATGAATAGTTGAATTTAGAACATACCATACAGAAATGATTAATAATGTTGTCATTAAACATAATATGTGTGTAATATCAACACATTCATGATAAATTTCATTGGAATAACTAGGACATTAACTCATTCGCTGTTGGTCCTGTAAAATAGGTTTGAGTTCTTTTACTATCATTAGTTGAAACTTCAAATCTTGAAATAACTGACCCAAAAACATGTATTTTCTTTTGATTGTTGTATTAAATACATTAATTTTGAATGCAAAATTTTGTACTTTTAATCTAAAAGTTACATGAACATACTAATACTAGAAACTGTAACATATGAATTTTGTAAAAAAGGGTATACATACAAAATAAAGATTTCTAACTAACCTACACATAACTTTTGAACAACAAAAAAAATTGCTTTTGCCACCATTTCTAAATATGTGATTTTTATTAAACTTATATCAATCCATGTACTCAAAGGATTTAGAACATTGTAAAAGTTGATGGAAAAGATATGGGTTTTTTTTAGATTTTACTCTGATCTTGATTAGATCAACCTCCACACCCAAACATGAAATATTTTTATTAGGCCTGAGTATATATTAAAATGACTTTTTTACTTTGGGCTTATGCTCATTAGAAGAATTCACCAACTGACGAGGGAGCATTATTGTAATGGAAGTCAAATCTGGCATGATGTCCATTTTAAAATGCATTACTCATCTTCTGTTCCTTCTGTAGAAGGTAGTTTTTATATTTAAGCTCCAGTGAAAATTGTATTAGAGATTGTTTTATTTCAAATTAAAATTTTCTTATCACAAATTTGTGATTTATGCTAATACTCACATCTTTATTTAGTTTGTTGCAATACCATGAAAATGAAATAATTGTAAAGTTATAATTTTTATTATAATTTTGTGATGAATTCTTCAGATGATTTTTGAATCTTGCAACATCTCTTTCATTATGTCTGATGAAATTCCTTTGGCTTATTTCCATTTTCAACATATAGATGGTATTAATCTGAAGTAAAATAAATTTTAATATTCAATCAAGGCAATAATTCTAGCTACTCAATTTATGCATACTGATTCTTTTCAATTTCACAAATTTTATCTGTATCTTCATAATATCCCTGAAAGTGATGCTTGTAAAACTTATCCTTCTAATTTTTTGTTGATAACATCCATAATTTTTATCTCTTTATTAAGAAGTCTTTAAATATAGTAAGTCTTTCAGAATTCACAAGAATGTTATTTAGAATTAGTCTATCATTCAACATTTTGACATCTTTCTTTATTTTTAGCTTTGGTCAGAAAAATATTATTGCCAGTGACATCTAATTACAATAAAATATACATAATGTCTACATTACTTCTGTAGCTACTTTTTATTGAAATACTTAAATTGTTATTTTTATTATTTTGCAAGGCAACAAAACACAACGTTTTTAAGAATTGCTCATTCAGTCAAAATAGCATTGTTTAATTCTCTCAATATTTAATAAAACTTTAAATGTCTTTAAAACTTGAATTATCCAAACAGCTGTTACAGACTTCTCGATACTATGCCATCTTTATTTGTTATTTAAAAAGAAACACAGAACATTTAAGTGTAGTAGTTAATATATTTTAAAATATTTATCATTAAATGTGGAACAACAAAAACCATAATTTTTTTTAATTAAATATTTTTTTTTAGTATTTTATTGTCAATTATATCAACACCTCTTCTAGACATTAAAGAAATTTAAAAAATTAAAAAAACTGTTTATGTTCTGTTTTTTTACATATGAATTCTGTATTGCTGCATACTGGTATTTTAAATTTAAAACTTGTTCTCTCATAGAAAATTGCTTTATATATGTATAAATATATAAGGATGATGAAACTGTTGATTCTGTGAGACTTTAATATATAGAGTTATCAATTTAAAACATTGTAACTTTATTCTTCATGAAAAAGCTTTTTTCAACTGTAAAATTTCTGTGAGACACATATTGTGATAGTATTAGAAAATTGCTTTGATTTAAAAAAAAATGTTTTACCCTCTTAATATTTACTTATTAGCATAGGTAATGTCCGAATGAAGACAAGATGCTTAAATTTAGATATAAAGTAATATTTAATATTAGTAAAAAAAATTTCTAAATTTTACTGCAAATTATGACTTTACTAATATAGAACAATTTACTATAAGTATTTAAATATTTAATTTATAATGTGTAATGTTGGCTCAGATCTTTGGACTACCTGAAGATGAAGGTTATTTATTGAAAGTAAGATCTGGCAGTTTTATTTCTGTCATGGAGCTAAAATATTCATTTTATTTGATTATTGCTTCTGTCAATATCTTAAATTAACCTAAAGGATCCATAAACTGTGATAAGTAATTTAGATTCTTTATCAATAATGTTCTGCTATATTCTTGAATTTTTGAATGGTTGAAAAAGAAATTTTAGTCAGTCATAATATCTAAATCTGTAACAACTTATAGATGAAATGAGAGAATTAATAGTAAGAGTGATATTTCAAAAAATAGATGCTTTTTTATTTATTTATTTTTAAATTTTAGTACTTTGGAAAAAACATTTGTCTAAAGACAACATTTAAAATCTTCAGTTAAATTATATAAACAACTTTGATAAAAGTCCTAGAATGACTTATTTTATATTTGGCTGAAATGAGTGAAGCATTGGTATTAGTATTTTTGTGTTTTGTTGTACTGTTTTTAAATACTTAAATGACTTAAGTTATCAATCGTCTGTGTTTATTATTAAGGATTTTTATTCTTTTTAATGACAGCCAATTAGTTAGATTACCATGTAAGAGATTCAGATTTGTTTTATTTTAAATTCACCATTAAGTCACAAATTTCCACTTAAAAGATCTTGATTGATACTATACTCTGTTGTGCAGTTAGTGTTTCCTTTTAACTCAACATAGTTTGATTGAATGTTGTATTTTATATATTATCCTTATTTTAAACTTCTTAGTTTTCTTAAATTTTACTTCCGTCCCTATCTTCCTCTAGGTGAACACACATGTATATTTTCTTTCTGAATGTATTCAGTATATCTTCATATTGAAAGTCTTCTAATTTTCTATGAGTCTATATTTCTGTATTGTTTCTGATTTTTCATTCCCTTTTTAATTATTTGAAAACATGGATAACATATATAAATGAACAAACATATAAATGATAGTAGTACTTTATTTTGAACTGTTCGACATATCAAGTTTTAATGAGCATTGTATCACAGAGGAATTTGCTTTTTAGCCTTCTCAATTTCTTGCTAATAAGTGAATCTACTTTAATAAGGTTACTTAAATGTAAAAATTGTGAGAAACTACAATAATGGAAGTTGAATGTTTAATTTAGAATTAATGATATTGTATACACATTTCTGAAAACAATTTCCTGACAATAAACAATACCAAAGTATTTTTCAATTTTAAATTTTTTTTCAACCAGCTTTAAAATTGATCAATTCCTACACTCCTCATAATTCCTGCATTTTATAAATAAAAAAAAAATGAATTGCATACAAAGTTCTCAAACATCTTTTTGTGAAAGCATTTAAGTAAATGCTTCTGCTAATTGTCTTTTGAAACTTAATGTATTACAGTTACTTTTTATTCGGCTTTTCAAGTATAAAAAAGAAAGTTTTTATGGGTTTTTTTTTTTTTTTTTGCATTTAATTTTTTTCTAACAGCTTCTCAATATCATTTATTTCATTGTGTGTATTTTTTAAAATATTTTCGAACTGACAAAAGCTCCAGTTTGATTCGATTTAAAGACAGTGCCATCGACTTCAGTTCATTGTAAAAAAGCACTATAGTATATAGAATCAATAATCTTATAAAGTTTTAAAGAATTAAATATTTTCTAAAAAATTAGTACTTTTGACTGTGTGTTTTAATTATATGTTAGCTTATATGTGAATATACAAATCTTGAACTTTTCATATGTGAATGAACTTTTAATATTTTCATTTGAGTAACACAAGGGAAATTTTATTTGATCAAAGACGATTTAAATAATATATTTTTAGTGTAATAATTAGGTGAATGGTTACAGAAACTTTTTAAATTATGCTTTAAAAAGATTTTAATTTTTAGAAGGTATTTAGAAGTTACTTTCTATTCTTCATTCTTTCGGGCCTTTCAAAGATATTGAGATCTTCTTTTACATGTGACGATATTTTAATGCAAAGTGTGAAACAATTTATTAAGTGTCTTGTTTTACATTCATATATATTACTACAAAGTTATTTTTAGTCACATACTTTATTTATTAATTCTTAATAATGCTATAAATGATAGTTATTTTCTAAAATGTTGGTACATTTATAACTCTGCTTCCAGATGTTGTTGTCTGAAAATTTTTTGATACAAGTTTATTCCAAATTTTTTGATTGATAAAATCTTGCCTTTAAGATTGGAAAATCTTTTTTTTTTTTTTTGAGGGCCATTTTTACTAAAGATTCATTGTATTAAATGGAACATGATGCACCTTAAATCTGTCATTGTGAGTCAGATGTCCTCATATTAAGAGGTTCAGCATCAAATATCTTTTTCATTATCTAAACATTTCTAGATCTTGTAAAACTTTAATCTTCATATTGCTTCAAAAATGAGATGTTCCTCTAAATTAAATTTGTCAAAATTTTATAAGAATAGTTTTTCAAAATAAATTTTACATTTTAATTTTTAGAACTGGTGGACTAATTTAGGTTAATGAGAAATACCAAAATGAAATGGATATTTTTTTCCTAAAAGAAAGGCTTTAAAAAATTGTTAATAGTTAATTATTATGCCTTGTATTTGTAAAATGTATTTTTTTAAACCTATGTATTTTATTTTTATAAAGCAATTATTTTATCAACAATGTGAACAGCTTCAATAATTGGGGGGGGGTCCTTAAGAGCAGATTATTGGCAGTGTTCTTCAAATATGAAACTTTTTTATCTTTGATTTTGCTCTAATGTTTTTTTTATTTATAAAATTTTTAGCAATATTTAAAATAGTGATAATATTAAATGGAAGTGTGAATTTTTTATAAATAGTATAAAAAGTTGAATGAAGTGAAACTTTTAGATTAGTTAAAAGTTTTTGTGTACTAAATTTCTCTCAATGTTATGCTCATTGTTTTATTTAGAATTATATTAACTTCGAAAATATTACAGTGGATAGGACTATTCTGTGAAAGTGATACTATATCATTTATTTGGTTCTACTCTGAATAATCATGAAAACAAGTGTTTACTGATTACCTACTGAAAGAATCAGTCATTATGTCATTACTGCTTCTGATGCTTCTAAAGATCTTCTGCTACTTAAAGGTCTACTGTTTAGAAGATATTCCTCATCCTCTGCTTATTTAAATGACCTTGTTCTTTACTGTTGCATCAAGTATATCTTGGTTGTAGAAATGTTAATTGCAATTAATTTATTTTGTATGATTAAAATAGAAGTGAAGTGTTTCTGTGAGGCATTGTGGAATACATGAATTTCTGTAAAAATAAATTAAGATATTTCTTGTTTTTTTTTAATTGTGCTTCTTACATATCTATCTTATTTTTCTGTGTTTATATAATCTTAGAAATAAATATTTTAGAAAGGCAAATCAAAGTTAGAATAGTGAGAGGTAATAAATATTGATCGAAATTTATTCAAAATTAATGCTGATTATATATCCTCAAAGAATATTATTATTCATTTATACTCTACTCTTAAGATATTTCTTTTCATTGTTTTTTTTTTTTTTTTGTCTTCCTGCCATGTAAAGGGGAAATTATTTTTCTTCATAATATTATTCCTCATAACACTTACCGTAGCCTTTGCTCTTGTTGATTTTAGAGGCTTTTTGCTTGTATATACCTCTAAAAGCTTATTCTTATGATGTTTAACTAACTTTTTAAAAGTGGGTATTTAAGGCAGTGTGCCCTATAGTATGCAGTGAAGCATAATTGCATCTCTTTTGTTTCTTAAATTTATTGTTCAATAGTTGGAATAGTAATAAGATAATTTACTTGTTTCTTTTTTTTCAAAAGTGAAAGAAAAAAATGTAGTAATTTTCAGGTAATAACAAATTTTTTTGTATTATTATTTTTAGAATTAGAATTTTTTTTTCTATCCTGTATTAACATGAATTTATATAATTGCTACTAAAAAAGTGAAAATAATCCCACATTCTTTTAAATATTTGTATTGATGAATTTTTAATGCTAGTTATTAATGCATATATTTTATTAATATTTTCCAGTGTCTCTGATCACAGTGATGCATATGCAAGTACCAAAAGTCTATCAGCTCTCAGCTGGTCTAATTTTTGGTATCTATTTAGTTAGTCATTTTGTTGGATTTATTATAAGAAAAGGAACTGTTTGAAAACACAGGTAAGAACAAATAGGCTTAGTTGCCTGGTTTTGTGTTTGTTAATACTGAATTGAATGTCTAAATCTGGAATTATTTTTACTATATATTTTTTAGATAGAATTAAGAAAGTATGAAGGCATTTATGTATGTGTGCAATATTATAGAAATGTATGACTGATATTGTGTAACGAATGTTATTACAATTCTAAAACAAAGATTAAAATTGCATTTAGCTAAAAATTTTAAAATTGTTGAATTTGATTTACAATTCTCTGACCTGTTGTCATTTATGTTATTCTTATATCCTTCATTAGTGCACATCAATATTTATCATAACATGAAATAATGGAATAGTTGTTTTTCTTATTTAATTACAGCACAGTTTTCTTTTGGATGAATTGTTTTTTAATATGCATTTTAAATGTAATGTAAAAAGGATAAATTGCTTTAACATACTCTGAAGGGAAACAATTTTTAAACTTCATTGTTGTATTCTTTAGCATTCAAGTATATATTAAGAAATTAAACTTGAACTATATATGATTTATTTATTTTATTTTGCTAATTATCATTTGATTTCAAATTATAAAGAAATTAATTAAAAAGATTTTTTATCTGGATTAGTTGCTTTGTTCAGATCAATATTTTTAATGGATATACTTTTATTCATCATATGGGATGATAATAGTACTTACAAAAGAACCAATATTTTTTAATGATAAATTAAGGAATTGCAAGGTACAAAATGGTATAAAAATTTAAATTTCAAGAAACAGATGTTAAAGTTAATCTCTGATATAAAATTACTTACAGACTGATGATTAATTTCTTTTATTATTATTATTTTACTCAATTTTTAATTTGTATAATCAAGATTAAAAGCTCCACTTTTTTTTATTTGCTTATAATAATTTTCAGTCATATAGTTATATCCATGTATATGCGATAGATATTAAAATTGATGCAGCTATACCCAAACAGTACCAATTATCAAATACATTAACATGACTACCACATAGGCTTAACCATCCAAGCGATCAGAATTTTAAAAAAAATTCAATATTCATTTCCTCAGTAACTGATTTCTTAATAGCCACCTTCAGTAACTATTGGTTAACTGACTGAGATAAATTTAAATTAAATATTTTATGCATAGTTTGGTATTAGAAAATGTATAAGGATGTGTCACAAATTATTTGGAGACTTCCACTATGCATTTTGATCTGACAAGTATTTTTATCTAGTGAGTTGTTTATCAAACTATCTGTTTTTAAAATTTCATTTTTATTCCATTACGTTATTTAACAAAATAATATTATTATAGAGTTGTACTTGTATTGTGATTATTAATGTTAATTTTTCTATAAAATTATTTACTTATTTCTGAATGAATCATTTAAGGTTCTTTCAATTGTGTTTGTAATCATTTAATATTAAAAACATCATTTTTTTCCCATCTTTCTATTTTGAAAATAGTGAAATGTCAGTTACACTTCCCCTTTAAATAAAGATTCTGTATTTGTCATTTTTTATTGAATGAAATATTTTGTAGAAGAAGATTAAAGAGTTCTCATTGATTTCTTAAATTATTCTATAGATCTTTGTCCATGATAAATTTAATTTTTATGAACTGTTAAAATATAGAGATTTATTTACATATCAGTTTTTATTATTATTTACTTGTCAGCATTTCTTCTGATTATGAAAATCTTTATGCATATAACTGTAGCAAACGTGATTTTATGTTAATTTTGCATTTAGAATTACTAAGAGTTGCACTTGCTTTCTTTTATTCAAATTTTGATAACCTTATATTCTATTTTTAACATGTAATAATTTTTTACTAGTAAGTATAAATTTAATTTATGTTACTTTTAAGAATACAAAAAAGTATCAAAAGCACAACTTATATGAAATAAGAAATTATTGAATTAAGTATTAATTGCAGCTATATGTTGGATGATCATAATTACAATTTTTAAATATTTTTAATGTTTTCACCAAATTTATATATTAATTTAACTAATCTATATAATATAATATTAAATAATCAGTTAATGCAACGAGAATTTTTAGAATAAAATAATCAAATCATGTAAGAACAACTTATAAGGATGTTTATATTCATTTATTTTATGACTAATTTTGCATTCTTAAACAAAATAAAAAGGTTAATCTTCTTCAATCTTATACGTTTTTATAACAAATTATAGCTATTTTTTTATTTATTGATTTAATTTAATTTTCTTTCATTGTCAATAGGCTGCTTTGAATATACATTGAGCTAGGTGCAAGCTTTCCCATGTAGCTTTTCTTTCCTCTAGTGTTCATGACTTCTACCTTAAACTGACTTCTCAATAGGAATATAACCTTGGTCATAAATGTGTCTGTACTAAAATTACAGATGATGAGTACATCCACTTCTTCAGTTAAAAAAATATATTTGAACCATAATAATGTTTTTAAGAATTAAATCTGACATGTTTTACAGTACTTGCATTATTTTATCATTCAATAGAAAGTACTTAATCTAAATTAACAATTTAATAAAAAAGAAAATTTGATAATTATAAATGTTTTTCCTTTTGAAACAATGAATGTAAGCTGTTATAAAAGGCACAACTAATAGATAGAATAATTTAGAATTTATCAAAGTCCATCAAATAATTCATATAAACAAATGTTGCATGGCACATATAATTAGAATTCAATCCAAACAGTTGAAAAGACTCTGAAGACTCTTTTAATTGAAATGGCTCTTACATTAAAAAAGCTAACATCTATCAACTATGAAATCACTGATTACTTTTTCAGAGCTTAAATGTTCAGCGGAATTAAGTTTTAAAAAATGTGTCTGTGAAATAATAATCTTATTTACAGTATTTTTTAAGTACTATTTGATGAAACAATGAAGTAAGTTTGAACTTCGTTTCTATACTGGTTTTTTTAGGAAACTGATTTAAGAACGAAATTAGAATCTTGCTTCAATTTATATTTATTAGAATTTCCTAAAAGTCACTTTCAGTTCTATTAATGTGATATGTATATTTCTTGATTTTTGTCATGTCTTATTTCTTTTATTAATATTTTGTTCTTTCTTAATAGGTTTTCTTTTACAATGAGGATAATAACTGTGTTGAATCTAAATGTTGTTTCCCTTTGTATGGATTTTCTGCAGAAAGTAAAACTACTCTTAAAGGTAATTTATTTAATTTAAAATAGAAAATATTAATTGTTTGTAATATGAACTTGTATTATCTTTTTTTATATAATTCTTTTATAATTCATTCTTTGCTCCTTGAATATGAAAGAAATTAATATTTTAACTCTGATAATTATGATTTCCCTATGTGACTGATTTCAGACAGCTGAAATTGTTTTATTTATCTTTAGTAATTACAACATAAAAACATTATATAATTGTTTTGAGCTAATGAAAGTTCTATAAATGCTATTCATGGGTTGATCTGTATTCTTTTAGTGTGTGCAAATTTGTATTATTCATAGGTTATATTGATTTAATTATTCAGAAAATAGTAATTTTTCTTATAATATTACTTTTGAAGGAGAACATAGCTATCACCATCTCTATTGATAATATTCAATTTGAATTTGTTTGATTGCTTTAAAAACATTTAATACTGTTTCTTTTTGTGATTACTTTATGCAATACTATTATTACTTATTAATTATAGCTAAATTTTATATTGGTATAAATTGATAACCAAGACAGGCATTGTGGAAGACATAAAAGTAATAAAGCAGTTTTATAAATGTGCATTAAAATTATCGTTGAGCATGAAAGGCATTAAAAATAATCTTTAAGATAAAGATAGTTACAATAATTAACAATATTTTTTTACTTATGGTGCCTAAAAGTACTATTCCTTTTGCATACATATTCTATTAATTAAAAAAAGACTGTAAAGTATTATTCTACTTATTAATGACTTCAAATTAAATATAAATAGTTAAATGACTTAGCTAAATTTTTTATACATATGTTATCTGTAATGAGTTATAAAATAATTAAAATGAATTTTTTTCTGAGAGTTAAAATTAATTATTGTTTAATTAATTATAACAAATGTGTTACATTCAAATTGTGATTCAATACTGTACCATAGATTAATACATTAAAGATGCATATTTGGGGGGGGGGGGGTAAGGGTTAAAATTCCATGAAATATTAAATATTTTTGTTATTGTGAAATGATGAAATCGCTTATTACTATTAAACTATGCAATTATTGAATTGACTTTTTTTTTAAGTCAAAAATGGATTGTGTTGAAGTTGAAATATAATTCCTATCACATACTAATACATATTTATAAAAAATCAGCATTCATTGTGAATAAGATTTACATTAACCCTTATTTTCATTTTGTATAGTATACCATACATACAACTTTGTAAAAATATACTACCACTATAAAATAATTTTTAACTTAGTTTTATTAAACGATTTTTATTACACGTTTTTTTAAATTTATTTTTTGTTGTTTTTTATAGTGCAAAAAAGCTATCTATATACATTTTTTTTTTTTTTTTTGCTTTTCTTCAGAAAAGCAATCTTGCCACGATAAGGGTTAAATGTCACTATTGTTTTATACTTACCTAAAATTGGATATGTTTAATCTCTAGGTTTTCATGGCTTAAGTATTGGTATTGTTATGATGTTTAGTGTTTCAGAAAGTTCAAACTGTACTATTTTTGATAACGATATGATTACTAATATGATAACGATACAATAACGATAACTGAACGATATGATTTGTCAATAAAACATACTTATTAATAAAGTAAATTAAAAAATATTAAAGTAGATGAATGAAATCCAAAAATAATACTTGTCTTCTGTGGTATGGAAATATTTTTAAACTTTCAATTTTATAAGTATTTTATAAAACCGAATTGTTACATTCAAAAAGGCAAATGTAGTTATGCTTCATATATTGGAGTCTCCTCCTATCATTATCATCATATCCAGGAGCAATTCTTTCATGAATATAGTAATGCTTATCTTTATCTTTAATGCTATTTGATTATCGGTAGTTTCTTTCAAACAGCAAACTTGTTTTAAATGTTATCAGTGAATTGAACTAGTTGAAATTTTAAGAAACGATTGACCCAAAACATTTATCTAGTCTTGAGCTAATATTATACATATGGAACAATTATATAGTTCTCTATGAGAATTATTTACCAAGTCTCTTTTATTTTGGTATTCTTGTAAGTTTTTTTTTATTTAATTAGGTTAGGATTTTGATTATTTGTATGAAATTTTTTGTCTTTGAGAAACTGAAAGCATGTTTTTTGCATTATCATATTTTAAGAAATTACTTTTCTTGCATTTGATATTATTTTAAAAGTCCTAGTGATTTTTTTTTTTTAATGCAGGATAAATATTTTTGTATTCTTTGTTCTATTTCTGTTCAAATAATAATTTTTCCTTTTTTAAAAAATTCTTATTATGTTAATAATGTATTTATACAAAATGTAATTTAATTAATTAATATTTGTGAGACCTCCATGCTCATTCATCTGTTGTAGAAAACTCTATAAGTTTATCTTTATAAATTTAGAATCATTTGTCATTCAGAAGTGCAAGTTCCATGCTTTTTTTGGCAAAGCATGCACCTTTAGGAACTCCAGTGTAGATTATTGACAAATGCTTAAGGTGTAAATCCTTTAGCAGTTACCCTATATTTTGTTTCTGTCTATATTTTTTGCACTGTTCCTTTTGAGTGGAAATCTGACTGTCAATCTGTTGCATTTGCACTTTTTGAAAACTTTTGGAAGTCCCCAAATTAGCTATTCTGTAATGACTCAATTTCGTTTTGTCTGTAGCTCTACATGCAATGTGAAATGGGTTATTTAATAGTTATTAAACTACAAAGGTACTTATTCTTTCATTCTTGCTTATATTTGGCTCCATTTATGGTGTTACTTAATGTTATTCAGAATTTTGAGAATTTCATTGTTTGTGTACTTCAGAAATTGTTGGTTTATTTTAACAACAAATGTCATATTGGTTATGATAAAAAGATGGTATTTTCTAAAAAAAATATTCTATTGTGCAATGTATATCCGTGTGGAATGCAGCTTGTTAGTTCTGTGTTTGCTTTTGTCGTTATGATTATATAATTTTTGAAATTAAATACTTTTAATGTTTGGGTTTTAATGCTGTTTTTTTATTTCAGCTTGCCATTTCATCGATTTTTTTCTCTCATATATCACTTTATCTTCTATCGCAAGATCTTTCTGTTTTAAATCCTAATGTTAACATTTAAGGAAATTATTGTTGGCAGTATCAAGAATAACTATAAAGATATTTATACCTTTAAATGTAGTACATGTTTTTTTTTAATTTATGCATGTTTTCATCAAATATAAGATATATTCTTTGAAATGAATGATTCTCAACTATTTTCAATTTTTTCCTTGGACCCAGCTGCTTATTGATGCATTTGGCCTTCAAAAATTATAGTTAAATTTTTCAATAGAATTAGTTCTTTATATCTATTACAAATAAATCTTTATTGCTATAGTAGCCATTAAGCCCTGAGTTTAGTATCAAAATTGTGTCCTTTTTTTTTTTTTTTTTTTTTTTTTTGTCTCGTATTACTTTTTTAGTTTATGAATTCATAAAATTTAGAATTAATTTTTTGTCTAAATAACTGACAGTATTTTAAAATTTTCAAGAAGTATGATGCAAGAAACCTTACATTTACTTGACTTATTAAGAAAATTTATTAATCAATTAAGAATTAATTAAAGCAATTTTCTGAATATAGAATTTTTTAATCTGTAAATCGGTATCTAAATTAATTTATTGATCAAAAGCCCGATATTTAAGCTACTTATATATTTATCACCTCTCAGTTGTAATGCTGCATTTCATAAATAATTATAATCAAAGAGAAAATACAAATTGATTGTAATATATAAAATCAAAATAGGATTTAATTTTAGAAGAATTCATTTGTACTATAATTTTTATTAATAATTTTCTTTTTTCTCTGAATCAGTAACTGCTTCTTTTTTTTTCTTTTTCTCTTGTTGTCTTGTCTTTGGAATTTTTATTTTTGGAAATTCTTCATATCAATAGCTGAATTTAGAAATTAGCATGTAGAAATGATTAGATGACACATTTGTTATTTGCTTTTGTTTAAAAAATTTTCATTCATCATGTTATCCATAATTATTTTTTTCTCACTTCCTTTACTGACACTGAACTGAAAGTCAATAAGTTGTATGAAACAACTTATTAAGAATTCATAAGTTGTATGAAACAACTTATGAATTCTTTTAGTATCTGTAGTGGAAACCTAAAATTTTGTAATTTGTGACACCAAAATGTACATCTGTTTTTGTTTGTAGTATTAAATATGTTGAATAATTGTAATATTCTAAAATTTGATGTTGGGTATTTTTTTAAATTGCTTTTTTAAAATTCTCAGCAGTAAGGATATCTAACATTATTAATTTTGAAAATAAAATGTATTTTTTCTCTAATAGATGAAATCTAAAAGTTACATGTCTATACTGTTACTTGAAAAATGACATATGAATTTGAGGAAAATGCCTTTATAATGTACAATAAATCCTCTAACTTTACTGATACAGATAATGGCTTCCTCACCTTGAAAGAAAGGTTAAAAAAAAACCAGTTTAATATTCCATACATGTAGTTGCCATAACATTGATTCCGTCATTGATATATTTGTCTATTTCAATAATTCAAAATTCATTTACAAAAAAAAAAAAAAAAATTGTTCAAGAAACATTTATTTAATAATGATAAACATTGTAGCTGTAGCCATTTTTTATTATCATATCTTCAAGAATTTATATAAAAAAAGATTAAATTTCATTCAGCATACGAATGAGTTAATATTTTTTTATCCGATTAGAGGAACTTATTATTGGCTAGTTCACTTACCTTTTATTAAAATATCCTTAACAAAGAAATAAAATAATTTAATTGAAAATTCAATGAACGTAACAACTGCATAGCCTATGAAACCGAAGGGTTTAGATTGCTGTAAAAGTTGATGGGTAAAGATATGAACATTCTGCATTTTTCATTAACCTTTAACTATATTTACCATCCTCCCCCCTCCAAAAAGAAAGTACTATCCTCATTTTTTGAATATATTATTGTATTGCTTTAATATTAGCAATTTGCTAGTAAATGGACAGTTATTTCAGACATTTAATATCTTATAGACAGTTATGATTAGATTGCTCTTTGGAAACTTGGCCTCGGTAAAATTGTATTTGAGTATGTTTGTCTTTATATTCTATTGAATCAAATATAGTACCTCATTCTTTTAAAATGGCATTTTGATTGCTTTGAAAACTTTTATCTACATTTTTATTTGCCTGTAAAATTCACTAAACATATTTATTTCTGCTGCAGGCCATAATAAATTACAAATTTTGAGGGAACCATGAAAGTCTCATGACCCTACAATGTCACTGTATCTGTTGGCATGAAAATCAGCATCACTATAACATTCCAGAATGTTGTTTTGTATTTTTTCATGAAATATTTATAGTGGACCCAAGTATGTACTGAATTCATTTCTTTGGTCCTTCATTCATTAAAGGTATTCTGCAAATGCTGAAAAAACATAACTATGATGTAAGCCAAATCTGGCCTGATGTTCATTTTTAAATGTATTGCACATCTCCTACTAATTTTACACATGGTAATTTTTCTTTGTTTTATTCATTTTCTTTATATTTTTGTGCAAAAGCTCCATTGATAATTGCATTAGAGGTTGCATCTGAACTTTCCAATTAAAATGTTCTTATTATTTTTTATTTAAGTTAATGTTTCCAACTTTATAATAGTTTGTTACAACACTTAGCAAATATGATAATTAGTTAATTATAATTTTTATTTTTATGCATAAAAGTGGATTGTCAAAAAAAATTTCGATTTGCTTGATGCATTTATTTCATCAACTACATTTGAATTCAGATTGTTTATTTTCTTTTTCAACAGCATAAGTATGGATAACCTTCTTTTGAAATTAAAATTGAAATATGTCATTAAAAAAAATCTTTTTCCATGAGAATTAATCCACTGAGATTCTTTTTAAATTCAAAAATTTTTTCTGTATCTTCATTATTTCTGAAATTGCTGCATGTAAAATTGAACTAATTTTCTATTCATGGCATATTATTTAGGTTACGCTTAAATGCATAATTCGGAATTTGATGCGTTAAATGTTGGTCTGTTTAATATTTTGAATGCTTTATTTTTAACTATGTCCAAAGAAAAATTGTTATGGCAATGACATCACTCTATACATTCTTTTCATTTTTTTTGTAGCTTGTATTGAAGTAATTTTTTTTTAATTATACTATAATATGGCACAAAATGTTTTTAAAAAACATTGTTTCACTTCAAATTAAATTTGTTTAACTCTTCTAATATTTAATAAAACTTTAAATTTCTTTAAAAATGACTTAATCAAACTGCATCATTATATCATCAGTTATATCTGGTAAAAAAAAGTAATGGTGGCATTATTTTTTCAATAAAATGATTTAAATTTTTTATATGCATAACTGCCAATTAAATTAACATTTCTCCTGTTCAGTGAAGATTTTTTTTAAATGTACTGTTTATATATTTATTCTACACTAAAATTCTCTAGCAGCTAATTTGTTTCATATCTATTACCGAAACGAAAATAATTATGAGCATTTATATTATGCTTATAGAAACTGATTCACAACTTCATTTAACAATAGATGTTGGTTCGGTTCGTAGTGAATATATTGACTTAGTTCAAATCCATCTTTCATTATGAATCGCCAGATGTTAATGATTTATCATCTTCCCACACCATTTCTTGAAAATTCTTTAAATTTGTGCGTATAGCTTTTCAAATCAAGTTTATCATTTTGAAAATTCTCCCTCTATTTTTTTTAAGTTCATTTTATCGGATATGTAATCCAACAACTTCTTGTTCTCCCAATGCACTTTTTACTTAGTATGTAAACTTCTGAATAGTCATTTATAATTTTTTCTAAACATATTGTTTTGTAAACCTTGTTTTGTGATTTTCATCTAATCGTCATTTGTTGGCTGAAAGTATGCTTTAATAATTGATACATTTATATTCATCAAAGCTTCTTGAATAACCCTTTTTTTTTCCCTCTAATTTTTTGAATTCTGTTTACAACACTTAAAATGTCATTTTGGAACCTTTAGAAGGCATTTTCCTTTCACTCATTTCTAATTCATATTCCATTGATTATTTCAGTTTGTATTCCTTATTTTTTGTTCTCTTGTATTGTTTATACATTTTCATTTGAATATCTTATAAAAATTTAGCACTTTTAAATTTGTCTTTCTCTTATCTTCCATATTCATCTTATGAGACTGAGCAATCAGAAATTGTAATTTTGATAGTCATAAATTTTTGCAATTCATATAGCCTTACCTTTAACAAGTTTTGTTCATCTTATTTAGTTTACAGTATTTCAACTGATGTTAGATTGTTTATTAAATTTTATCTTGGAAGGGCTTTGAATTGCCTTCTCTTTCTGAACTTATCTAAAGTTCATCCAAGTTAATTACCTCCATCTTCTTCTACTTAATTTCTTTCTCCTTTTTCATTATATTTTTTACTAATGTTTTTTTGATAGTGGTTTGTGAGATTACTGTCTTTAATGTGGGCATATATTTTATTAATTTTAAAATATTTGTATATTTTTTATTTATTGTATACATTATGCCAAATTAATTCTATCCTTTTTATTATTAAAATTTTATATTGTTTACCTTTTGGTATTTGAACAATAAATCCTAACCCATTGTTTTTCATTTTTAACTGAAGTTTGTGGCATGATTACTGGGACTGAAATTAATTTCTTCAGTCATAACTTTTGTTAAAAAGCATATATAGTATTTCAATATAAAGGAGTTGAATGCCTTAACCTACTCTTTTCTGATATCACAGAACTAATTGCAAGTTTTAAGAATGTGAAAAAGTGTAAGTTGGAAAGTGTTAACTAATATTTTTTAAATATTTAGCAACTTTCACCTTCTGTTTGCACTAAATATATAAAATTAAAATAAGCTATACATGTATTAATAGTGTTCTTTAATCTTTTTACTTTAATGAATATTTTTCATTGTTTATGGTACCGTCAATTGCTCCAAAATCATGTGTATTGAAATATAATTATTAATTATAATGAGATAATATTTTAGATGTAACTTTAATTATATGCCATCTGTTTGTGTTTTCATATTGGCAATTTTTACCTTTTTATGGCATTGTGGATTTGGGAAAAGGATAGATGTTATTAATGCACAACTCCCTCAGTCCCCTGTTTTATAAAGTTAATCTGTAACTATATTGGTAATTTATATTTATTTAATTGTTATTTAATTTAACATTAATTTAGTATAAGTTTACTGAAAATGACAAAGAAAAATTTTAGATAATGTCATTGAAATATCAAATATATGGAACAGATATTGTTAGTTACAAATTTTTTAATGCCAAAAAAAACTTTATTTTAAATTTGTTTACAAAATGCAAATGCAGTTGAAATCATTTGAGAATGGGAAAGAGGTGAAGGCTGAAACTTGTTTTATTTATACTGGGTTTACTAGTGATTTATTATTTTATGTAGTGCTTCTTGTCAATAATTTGCATTGAAATTGACGTAACTGTGAGTTTAAATTGAGAGTCTAATTTAAAATATGAATAAAAGTGCAAATCTAATAACATTCTAATTTGAAATGGCAGTAATAAATAAACTCACTTTTTATAACAGTGAGTTAATATTATTCAAATAGTTTTGCAACTTTATTGTGCAGACATTATTTATAACTTTTCCTCGTTGTTTGTCAATTGACATATATCCAGTTTTTTATTAAAATGTAGTTTACATATATTTTCTGCATTATCAAGTTGTAATATATAAATGCATGCTATTTTTTTTTTCCTTTTCTATTTCTTAGATGTAAGTCCATAATGGATTTTATTTTTCTGACACTGTAAGCATTGTGGATTTCATTTCTTTGAATATTAAATGTTCCTTCCGAAGCTAAAAATTTTGTAATTACTTTTGATATTTATCTGTAGGAAAAATTTTCTAATGTTAATTATTTGAAAGGGCTTGGACTTAATTACTGAAAAGTTAAAAATTGTACCTTTTTCTGCTATTGTTTTTATGTTTTTCAACGGGGGGGGGGGGAATGTGAGGATTTTGTGTAATTGGCATTTCTCATCACTTGACTCATTACTACATCTTCCCCAAAATACCAACTTGCCTTTATTTTCAGTAACTTGATTGTTGTTTACTGACGTTGATTTAATAAATTTTTATACAGAATTTTGATCCATAAGATAAAAAATATAATAACTCCTTTATCAGGTCATTTTTTGCTCTGCCATGCATATTATCAATTGTTGATGGCTGTAGAGATGTAATCAAAAGAGAAATGTTTTTAAGAGATATTCTGAATTGTTATCAGAACAATGTAGATTAAAGCTTCATAGTATTATCTCCAGAACCAACCATCTTCTGCCATAGGGGCTGAAGTGAATGAAAAAAAAGCTCTTTGTGGGTTTTAAAATATTTGTTTATGAATAAAATTAATCAAAACTGCAAAATTTTAATTTGTTGAAAGTTGTGTCTATTTTGATGTGGTACTTTCATGATGAATGACTTTTATAGTGCAGAAGTATAACTTTCGCAGTACTTGTGGTCCATAGCATTACAATTTCGAAATTTAAAAAATGTAACACTTTCTGCCTTTATGCATGCTTCTAAATTATTTTTGTATTATATTGTCCTTAAAACTTTTCTCACTGTGGATTATAATTCACCACAATCATTCTGAAATGGTTGAGGGAATTGTCGTATAAGGTTTTCAGTTATCGCCGAAACGAATCAGTTAGATAGTTACTGACCATATGCCAAGGTTTTACGACTCCATGTTTGCCGCATCCTCTCGCAATAGCATTATCTTTTTCGAAGTAGAATTCAGATTGCAGGGTCAATGAAAGCACACTCTAGCGACGTGAATTCCTTGTTCTATACATTTGTGTTTTAAATAAAATGATAAAAGGAGTAGAGGGGAGGAGACAAGTCGCAGGTTACCATTTTTTGTTGGACATAGGGCTCCTCAGGTTGCAGAAGCGGGTGCAATGCATCTGCTAGTCGCTCTAGATGGACGGCCCTGATTGTTCTTCTGAGTGTAGAGAATTGAATCTTTTCACTCCTGCCTCAATGAGGAGAAGGGTGAAATCCTCTTGTTTTCCGCACTCAATAATGTGATGTTGGTGGAATATGAAATGTAATCTGTCTTTCCGCTTATAACTTTTTGCTTTGGAATTAATGTGTTTTTATTTATACAATGAAAGTATAGTTTTATCAACGCATTTTTAAATTTATAATTTCTTTCCGAAAATATTAATCATCTGACTGCGTCATTTTCTTAAATAACTTTTTAGATTCCATGTTTGCAAATGTTGAAATATTTTTCAAGCAAAGTGAACTGATACTGTATGTTATACGATAATAATATTGATTTAATAAAAATCTATGATCGTAAAAATAAATAGCAAAATTGCGAAAAATAGGAGATGCAATAGAAAATGGACTGATTGCCAATTCACTGAAATCGCGTGATAACGCAGCTGGAGGTTTAATATCTGATACAGTGAAGATGACCGGCTTTTATGGAACACCATTTCACTGAAAATAAAACTGTCTGGAGTGTTTACTGGGCAGTTTTTTTTTTTTTTTTTTTTTGTATACTTAGGGGGAAAACTCAAATTTTTTTTTATAAAACCAGAACCTGAATTTCCGTTTTTTAGCTATTTACGTTTTTGAGATGTAGTATTTTCATGTGCAATTATGAATAAATATATTTATGAATTTCTCCCGAAATTGAATTTTAGGTTAAGAGTTCGTACTATATTTCATCCTCTACCTCCTTCTTTTTTTTATGTGAAATACTATTTGATTTCGAATTTTTGGCCATTAAAATATTTTCTTTTCGTCCGCGAGAAAATCAATTAATTTTAGTCTCATCACTCACTTTGTCATTTCATTCCATGGAAATCGAATTAATTTTTTATGTGGTTTAACGAATTGGCCGAATGTAGTTTTAGTTTATGACAATTAAGATTAATATAATTCTAAGTGAACTAAATTTATTTGCATCGAAATTGCAAGGTTTAATTTAGCTTTTTTATGCATACAAAAATTTCTGTTTATTTTCAGAGCTGAAATGATTTTTGGTGAGTTGAAATGGGCATAATTTGCAAAAGGGGCTGCTGATTCTTCATATATAAAATCAAGGTATAATCCTATTTATAAGTCAACGAGTTTTCATATTTCTTATTTTCTTCTCCGTTTATAGCCTGCATCGTTTATATTCTACAAATCAACCTTACATTTTTTTTACGGTTTATTTATTCGTTGTCAATTACTAAGTTTCTATGGGAAATAACTGTGTCCTTCCTATCTCACCTCCTCCCTCTATTTTCCCCTCCTCGGCAAACCAATGCATCTGGAAGGACATGCATTTTGCACAGGAGCTCCTGAATTATGCTAATTCTGTTACTTTCATTATGTTCATTAACTTAATGTTCCAGCAAAAAGTGTTTAGATTTAGGTTATTGTAGACTTCTAGGAGATAGTTAGAATCCATTGCCATCTTGCAAAAGATGAAGAAAAGTATCAAATTCCGCGCATTTGTTTCTTTGCATTTGTAAATTCATTCCCCTGCAGGGTGTTAAAATGATCTGCCGCCTTCTTTGTAAGTTGCTTTTTTGTTTTAAGTTTAAATTAGTATTAGATACACAAATGCGATGCTTCAGCTATAAAAGTTACGTAGTTACATCGGATTCATCTGATCCGCATAAAGAATAATGACTGATTTATCTGTTTATGAACACCTTTTCAAACTTTTCGCGGGCGGGAGAAATGTTTTATGATGAGTGAATGCATCATCCACTGTATTTCATTACTCCTTTCCCCCAAAGTCCTTGAACGGAAGGGATTGCATTTCATAATATCGTATGCTAGCTTCATAAAAGGGAGGGAGGGGGACTGAGTTATGGATATGATCTTTTGGTTATTTATGACTCTCTGTTTTCGCAAACATTCAGAAATCCGTTGGTGATTTTTTTATGTTATATTTTGTTCATATTTATGTAACCAATGTATTTTGAATATTTGTTTCATCTTCAAATTTACTGGTAAATATTTTGTACAACTGCAGAAAGTAGCCATTGCGCATGTGTGTCCAAAAACAATTTTCGCGCGAATTTCATATTCTCTTCTGATTCTGTCTTGTCAGTAAAGTGTGTGGTGGCTATAATAGCTGTGTGTGTTCCGTGAGATGTTCTGTTATCCTTGCGAATCCTTGAAAATGTTACTATTCTGTTAAATTTATTCGTTAATTTAGAATGGTTATGCGTTAATATTATTAATTCGTTCGTAATTATTATTAATCGTTAAAATAATTAATTAGTTGATTCGTTAATATTATTAATATCTCTTATGTAGTTGGTATATCTGTACGCCATTATTTAATTTTTTTTTTTGAGGCTCTCCTACCCTTTATTTTATTTTTAATTTTCTATTTTTTTTTATTTTTTTTTCGTTTAATTAGTGAAATTCTCATTGCATCCATGTTGTCTTTTATGTGCTTTAAGAAGAAACCTGTCCTCTTCTCTTTTTTATTATATAATATTTGTTTTTTCTTTCTTTCCTGTCCAAGAGTGGAACAAGCGGCATTGACTTGCTTTTTGGAAGTCTCTAGCATAGCATTCCGGCTCCCTATTTCTCTGTTTTGTTTCTTGGCTTAGGCTTTATTCTCCTCTCCTAGTTCTTTTAACTCTTCCTGAATTTCTTTTTCACGTTATAGACATTTATTTGCAGGTTATGATAGTTTAAAATTGAAGTTAAAACGTTTTCCTTTCGCACTTATTCTCATAGAAAGAACCTGTCCTCTTCTCTTTTATTATATATTGTTCTTTTCGTTCTTTCCTGTCCAAGAGTGGAACAAGCGGCATTGGTTTGCTTTTCGCAGCCTCTAGCATAGCATTCCGGCTCCCTATTTCTCTGTTTTGTTTCTTGGCTTAGGCTTTATTCTCCTCTCCTGTTTCTTTTAATTCTCCCTTGAATTTTCTTTCAATATTGTATTTGTTAGCGTATATGGTTGTGAAAAAAAATTTAGTATATTTAATGTTTATAACAGTGTGTAATATCGTGACTGAAAAATTTTTCGCATTAAAAGCTTTCTGTAGGATTTCGTTTAGATTAACTGGTAAGTATTGTTCTTCATTTTTTTAAACTGTAATTAAATTTTTTTATATCTTTTAGAACATATGAATTGTACAAATTTTAACCTTTTTCGTCTGTGGTGTTAAGTCGTTTCATTATTTACTTATTTTTTAAAACATTTTACATTTTTAGTCAATTTTTTTATTAATTGGAATATGTGTGATACCTCAAATTTGCTATTTATGATTCTTGAGTGTGCTTGATAAATTTGTTCGGGTTAAAAAAACGGATGGGTCCTTCATTTTATTTGGAATATGTTTAGAGGCCATCTGAACTGTTATAGATATTTTTATCTGAATGATAGGAGAAATTTAATCTTGGTTATTTATTTGCATTTTCCCACTTTTTTATTTTTTTGCATTCTTAGTTTGTGTCAGTTGTCTCTCTTTTTTCTGTGTTAGTGTATTTTGAAATTTGAAAATATTCGGGGTTTTTTGTTGTTGTTGAATGAGCTTAGAATATGAAGCAGTTGGTTTCTATATATATTTTCTGCAAATTTTAACATTTACGAACTGAAATCGTTTGTAAAATATTTTCTAAATGTCGTTTTTTTTTTTTTTAAATTCAATTTATTATATTTGTATCTTTATACATAAATATTAGATTGCCTAAATGCTTTTCTGTTTATTCAGTGCATTTTTATGCAGTTCTGAAATTTCATAATATTATAATGCAGTCTGTTTTGCTGTACCTTTTGAATTTTGTATTAAATTTGAGTAAGTCTTACTCTAATGATATTTAATAGTTTTCTTCAACATTTGTTGTTATGTATTTTTTCATATGCAACAGCTTCCGTATTTGTCCCCGTAAAGTGTTTAGTAAGGTATTTATTTCTTGTTAAAAGTTTTCGTGCTAGTAATTACTGCAATACTGTTTTGCAAATTACATTATTATTGTTTTAATGAAGTATTAATTAGAAAAAATTATCATGTTTACCAACCTTTTTTTGTCTTCTGTCATGCCTTTAAATAGATTTTTCGGATTTTATCCTTAATAATTTATTCTATTGCTTGATTTTTCATCTTTTGATGCTTATATCAATTGAACATTTATCCAGAATCTTTATTTTGAATGTCTGCAAGAAAAAACTGAAATTAGTTTCCTTTCAGTGTTATTTTTATTGAAGCTCATTCTGGACAGAGTTCTAATCTTTTGAAATTACATATTTGGACTAGAGTGCTTTTGCTTTTTTCACTCCCAAATTTATATTGGCTGTATTATTTTGTTACCTTACTTATACAGCCCATTCATTATATCCTTGATTTTATTGATGCATATTTCGACTTTTTTTCTCATATCATCTGACTTTTATTATATCATGTGAATATCAACTGAGAGCTTCTTTGATTGTATATATAAATGTCCCTTGATCAATGATTTGTCTGTTTATCAGATTATTAATTGATTATTTTGTGTGTGTGTCTGAGTATTGAAGAAATTTATTTGAATGTGGTTTTCTCTTCCAATTCATAATTCCATAAATATTTGTAAGATATTAGAAACCTTTTATATTTTTTTCATGCTTTGGTTGATTATTTTATATAGTTATTGTTGACATCCCTGAAATTCGAATTCATTCTGAATTAATTTACAATGAATTGTGTTTTGTTTTCCCTTGATCTCTTTGTGAGTTTTATGGGATTGATTTTGAAAGTGTGAATTGTGTGTTTATGTGGATTATCGATTTTTCTGCTTCTTTTCTATAGAAGTTGATAAACTTTAATTAGACATTCATAACTTGTTTGCATCCATTTTATTAGAAATTTCTTTGAAATTCACATTTCCCTTTATTTCTTTATGAAATTTATGGGATTTTTTTTCTTTCGTTCTTTGATATATCTTAAAAATTGTAGTCCTGTTTCTTAGTACAGTCTTAGTATTTATACTTTTTTGAAATAAGCAATTGTCTGGTGATTATTATTAATATGCTTTTTTTTATTCATAAAGCATTGTTATTTTGTCTTTTTAATGCATATTTAAACCTCTTTCCTTTACAATTTTATTTAAATATGCATCTTTTAAATTTTTTATTAGTTTATATTAACATATTGAGTCTTGAAAGTTTCTCTTGTGTAGAATTCTCTTATTTCAATTGCTATGCATGATTTCTAATTGTTTGATTATTGACTATTAAGATTCCTGTGTTTTATTCCAAATCTTATCCTTCAGTATAACAAATTGCTAAACATTGAAGTTAAGTTTTGTTATTTTTGTTAATTTCATTTAAATTATTTGTACTATGCAAACCATTATTTCCTATAATTGGCATTTTTCACAGTTTAATTTTGTTTGTCGTATGCTTTTCAGTTTTGTTTCTTTGTTAGTTTATCAGTCATCTCACTGATATCAACTGAAAACATCTTTTAAGCTGTGTATGATATTCCTTTGCTCATGAATTTGCTGTAGATTTTTACTATCATTAGATTGAATCACTTATTAATAATTTGATTATTCAATAACCTAAAATGAATTTATTTAAATTCTAAACTAAATTTATAATAGGTTTCTTTATAATAAGTCATAATTTCCATGTTTATTTTTTCCAGCTTTTATTCTAATGTTTTGGAGACATTGTGTTTTTTAATTGAATATTGTAGAAATTTGTCTTGTTTCCCTTTATCTCCTTGTCAGATTTATGGGATTTACTTATAATTTAGCTAAGTTTGATTTATGGAGAATCTCCATTTACATGAATTTCTTTCAATAATAATTTGAACCTTAAATAAAGATAATTATCTCTTGATTCCATCTAGTGAATTGAAAACAATCATTGTCTTTTTTCAATTTTAATATATCAAAAGTTTTTAAGGTAAATTTTGTTTAAGATCAATTCCTTTATAAAGAGTGAAAGGCTTTATTTTCATATTTGAATTAACATTTTTTTATCTGAAATTCCGAGATTCATGGGACTTTCTTTTTTCAATGTGGAATCTTCTTTCATTCTTTGTCGAAACCCCCTTTCTTTGTACTCTATTGTGAACTGGAGCTGCAGTCTGCCAATATTAATGTGCTTTTTTTTTAATATGAAAAAGTTTTTTGTATGTCTGCTTTTATTTATTGTCTATTTGAAATGTAAAATAGTTGCTCTTTTTTTTATTTAAATCCAAATTCATTATTTTCCCTTTTTATTTATTTTTGACTTGTAATCTTTGAGATTTTGCTCATGTTTATGAAATTCATTCAGACATTCAAAATCTTTGCAATGAATATTGTCGTTTTATGAACCTTGTGTTTGTTATTCCAGTATTTCCTAGTTATCAGTGTCAGCAGTTTTTTGTTTCACGTTTGAAACCCTTCATTTTCCCCTTAATCTCTTGAGTGATTGAGGTTTATGGGAGTAATATTTAATTCTTTGTTTTTTCTTATATTTATAGATGATATGCTTTTGCATGTAATTTTTTTAATGCTGTGTATGTGGCGTTGTTCCTAAAGAAATTAGTCAGCCTATGCATTAGAATGACATGAGGCGTTTCAGCAAAACTGTGGATCTCTATAATTGGAGTAAAATTTTTTCATTTGTCATATCGATTTTTTTTTCCTTTGTATAATAATTCTAAAATACCATCCAAAGAATTTAGTATAAATTGATTCATTTTATAGTTTTATTAGTCTTTTGCTTTATTATAATCTTTTTTGCTGTAAGGCTATTTAATATTAGAATCTAGTTATATGTTGACTTCATACATTGACATTGTTATTTATTCTTCTGCAATTGCATTTTTTTAAAAATCTATGTTGTTTTGTCCTGAAATTTCACTATATAACCCAATCTGCTTTTGCTGTATCTTTTGATTTTTGTATTAAATTTGAGTGTATCTTACTCTAATGATACGTAATAGTTTTCTTTAGGCTTTGTTGTAATGTATTGTTCCATGCACAGCATCTTATTAATTTGTCTATTGGTAAGGTATTTTTTGCCTATTAAAGGTTTTCATGTTATTAATTAATTCAGTAACTGTTCAGTACTGTTTTGAAAATAGCATGCTTATTGATTTGGTAAAATATTAATTTAAAAAAAAAATAAGGAAATCTATTTACCATTTTTTTGTCTCCTGTCATTCCTTAAGATAGATTGATTGGTTTTATACTTAATAATGAATACAAAGATTTCATACTATTGCTGGAATTTTCATCTTTCTTGCGATGATGTTTATGTGAATTGATCATTGATGAAGAATCTTGGTTTTTAACTGTGTTAAAGAAAGAAATGACGTTAGTCTCCAGTCAGTGTTGTGTGATCTTGACATATTCGATGTGAATTGTTTTTCATATTTTTAAAAATTTCATTTTTTAATTGCTTCTCTTGATTAATTTTTTTTTTCATTGACTTGGATAGAGTTATAATTTTTTTAAAATAATGTATTTGAACTTTTTTCTTTTTTACACTCACAAGTTTATATGGGTTATATTGTTTTTTTTTTATCTTACTTCTATGGCCTATTCATTTTAACCCTGATTGTATTAATACATATATTGACTTTTCTCATATCATCTGACTTCGGCTTTTATCATTTCATGTGAATATCAATTGAGAACTTCTTTGATTGTATATATAAATGTCCCTTGATCAATGAATTGTCTGTTTTTATTATTATTATCAATTATATTAAATTTTGTATTACGAATATTGAATAACTTTAATTGAATGTGATTTTCTACTTAGCTTCCCTTTGGAATCAGAATTCCATAAATATTTAAACAATTTGAAAACCTTTTTACATATTTTGATTTATTAGTTAGTATAGTTAGTTACTCTTGATCCATTATTTGAAATTCATTCTGACTCAATTTACATTGAATTGTTTTTTGTTTTCCCTTAATCTCTGTGATTTATGGGATTGTTTTTGAATTTTGTGCTTATGTGGATTATCGATTTTTATGCTTGTTTTCAATAGAAATGGATAGACTTTCAAAAGGCAATCATAACTTGGTTTCATCCATGTAATTAAAATTTTAAATTAGAAATTGCATTGTAATTTGCATTATTTAATATTTTTCCCTTCATTTCTTAATGAAATTCATGGGATTTTTTTTTCGTTGTTTTCTTTTTTGATATTTACTAACAGTTTTAGTCTTGTTTTTTTAGTATTTTCTAAATTTTTATGCTTTTTTTAACTAAGATGTAGTCTGCCGATTATTATCATTATGCTTATTTTCATTCATTGAACATTACTATGCTGTATTTTTATACATATTTAAATTCCTTTGCTTGACTGGCCTTTTTTTTTTTTTTTTTTTTTTTTAATATGCATTTGTTATTTTGTGTGAGTGTTGAGTTACATATTGAATCTGGAAACTTTATGTTGTGTTTAATTATTTGATTTTAATTGCTGTGAATGATTTCTTATTGTTTGATTATTGACTTTTAAGTGTTTCTTATGTGTTTTTTTTTTCCCTTATATTTTCCTTAAGTCTAATAAATTGTCAAACATTGAAGTTTTGTTTAACTTTTTTTTAAATTTCATTTAACTTATTTTTAAGATGCAAACCATTATGTCCCATAATTGAAAATTTTCTCACTTTCATTTTGTACATCATATACTTTCCAATTTTTTCTTTCTTAATTTATCAGTCAACTCTCTGATATCAACTTGAAAATCCTGTTAAGCTGTGTTTGATGTTCCTTTGGTCATGAATTTGCTGTTGACTTTTATTATCATTAGAATCCTTCACTTAATAATAATTTGAATTTATTATAACCTAAAAGGAATGTATTTAAATTCTGACCTGAAAGTCATTGTTGACATGTTTGTTTCCCCCTCCCCCACCTTTCTTTATTTATAATGTTTTGAGGATATTATGTTGTATTTTCTAATTGAATATTGTTGAAATTTGTCTTTTTTTCCCTTTATCTCTTAGAGATTTATGGGATTTACCTATCTTTTATTTAATGAAGTGTGATTTATAGAGAAACTCCATTTGTATGAATATCTTTGAGCATTTATTTTGAGCCTTAATGAAGATAATATCTTGGTTCCATCTACTAATTGGGAAACATTCATTGGATATTTTAAACTTCAATATATTGATTGTATTTTTTTTAAACATTATTTCTTGTTTAAAAAGAATTTCTTTTTAAAGAATAAAAGGATTTATTTTCATATTTGAATGAACATTTTTTCTTATCTCAAATTCCAACATGCATGGGACTTACTTTTGTACTTTTATATGAAATCTTCAAATTCCAAGATTCTTTCTTTTTTATTCTATTGTGAATTGATCAATAGTTTAGCAATAATAGTATGCTTTGTTTAAATGTCTAAAATATAATTGTGGTTATCATCTGTGTGTGTTCATTTCATTGTCTAATTTAGAAATGTTTAATAGTTGCTCTTTTCTTTTTATTTAAATCTTAATCTATTTTCCTATTTTGTATTCAGTTTTGACTTGCAATTTTTGATTTGTTTTTTCTTATTAATAGACATATGAAATGGAAGTAATGAATATTGTTTTTTTTGTTAACCTTCTCTTTGATATCACATTAATTCCAAGTAATCAGTGTCAGCAGTCATGTTTCATTTTTGAAATCTTTCATTTTCCCCTTAATATCTGTGTGAGGTTTTTGGGAGTGATGTGCAATTCCTGTTGAATTGTTCTATTTAAGGTGATATCCTTTTGCATGTTATGTTTTGAATTACGTTTAGGTGGCTTTGTTCCTAAAGGAATTTATATATCTGTGCATTGTATAGATGTGAGACATTTTGGCAGAAATGTTTATTTATTTATTTTTGGAGTAAATCATTCTAATAATATCTAATTTTTTTCTTTAGGCTTTGTTTTAATGTATTGCTCCATGCATAACAACTTATTTGTCCTTTGTGACTGTTTAGTTAGGTATTTTTTGTCTCTTAAAGGTTTTAATGTTATTAATTAATTTTTTAACTGTAAAGTACTGTTTTACAAATTGCTTGGTTATTGTTTTGGTGAAGTAGTAATATAGAAAATATAATTACCAGCTTTATCTCCTTTTTTTTCCCTGTAATTCCTTTAAATAGATTTATTGGATTTTATCCTTAGTATTGAATACAAAAATTTCATGCTATTGCTGGATTTGTCATCTTTCTTGTGATGATGCTTATTTTAATTGAACATTGATCAAAGAATCTGCTGATTTTAAATGTATGAATGAAAAAAAAAATGACATTATTCTCCTGTCAGTGTTGTTATCTTCGCATATTTGATGTGAATTTTTTTTTTTTTTTTTTTTTTTTTTTTTTTTTCATATTTTGAAGAATTTCTGCTCTTGAAATTGATTTCTTTTGTTGTGTGACTTGGATAGAGTTCTAATCTTTTTAATTAATGTATTTGAACTTAAATTTTTTTGGGTTTTTTTTACACTTATGAGTTTATATTTGTTATATTATTTTTGGTATCTTACTTCTATGGTCATTTCATTATAACCATGATTTTGTTTATGCATATATTGACTTTTATTATGTGAGCAGAATATCATTTGAGAACTTTTTTGAGTGTGTATATGAATGTCCCTTGATCATTGATTTGTCTGTTTTTCTGATTATCAATTGGATTAAAATTGTTTTTTTAATTATTATTATTATTTATTTTGAATAACCTTCAATCAATGTGGTTTTCCACTTAGCCCACTTTGGAATCAGAATTGCATAAATTTTTAAACAATATGAAACCTTTTTTCATATTTTTATTTATTAGTTAGTTTAGTTACTGTTAATATATTCTCTGAAATTCAAATTTATTCTGAATCAGTTTACATTGAATTGTTTTTTGTTTTCCCTTCATCTCTGTGATTTATGGGATTGATTTTCAAAGTGTGAATAATGTGTTTATGGATTATGTTTATTATTGATTTTTCTGCTAATTTTCTGTATAAGTTGATGAACTTTAATAAGGCATTAATAACTTGCTTGCATCCATCTAATTAGAAATTACTTTAAAATTCACATTTCCCTTTATTTCTTTATGAAATTTATGGGATTTTTTTTTCTTTGGGACTTTTATATATCCTAAAACTTGTTGTCCTGCTACTTGGTATTGTCTAAGCATTTATGCTTTTTTGAAATAATCATTAGTGATCTGGTGATTATTATTAATATGCTTATTTTTATTCATAAAGCATGTTTTCCAGGCTTTTACATTTTTAAACCTCTTTGCTTTACTTTTTTTTCTTTTAATTTGTATTCATTCTTTTTTTTATGTTGATTATTCCATATTGACACACTGAATCTTGAAATTTTCCCTTATGTTTAAATCTTTGTTTTAATTGCTACACATGATTTCTAATTGTTTGATTTTAAGTTCAAGTAACTTACTTTTTATTACCTTAATTGGAAATTTTCTCAGTTTCATTTTGTATATTAAATGCTTTTCAGTTCTTTCATTGTTAGTATATCAGTCATCTCACTGATATCAACTGAAAAAATTTTTTAAGCTATGTTTGTTATTGCTTTGTCATATATTTCCTTTTGATTTTTCTATCATTATATTGTTTCACCTTATAATTATTTAAATATTGCTGAACCTTAAAGGAATGTTTTTTAATTCTGAATTGAATTTATAAAAAGTTTATTAAAATAAGTCATTTTTGACATGTTTTTCCCCCTTTTGTAATTTTTATAGTTATGGGGACATTGATTTTTATATTTGAATATTTTTAAAATGGATGTTTCTTATTTTCCCTTTATCTCTTTGTGAGGTTTATGGGATTTACTTATAATTACTTTAACTTAAGTGTGATTTATGGAGAAGCTCCATTTATATCAATTTCTTTCAACAATAATTTTGAACCTTAATAAAGATAATTCTATCTTGGTTCTATCTAGTGAATAGAAAACATTGATTATGTATTTGAAAATTTAAAATATGGAATGTTTTGAGGATTTTTTCTTTTTTAAAAATAATTTCCTCTTAAAAAATGAAAGGGTTTATTTTCATATTTGAATGGACATAGTTTCTCTTAAATTCTGAGATCAATGGTACTTTTCTTTTTCTTTTTATTCTATTCTGAATTGAGCATTAGTCTGCCAATATTAATATTCTTATTTTAAATGCAAAAAACATAATTGTTGTTTGCACATTTGTGCTTTTATTTTGTTGTCTTTTATAAATATAAAATTGTTGCTATTTTCTTTTTATTTAAATCTAAATTTATTATTTTCCCATTTAATATTTATTTTTGACTTGCAATTTTTCATAGTTTTTATAATTTTAGTCAGAATCATTCAGATATTGGAAATCTAAGAAATGAATCTGATTGTTTTGTTAACCTTCTCTTTGATATCACATTAATTCTTAGTAATTTGTGTCAGCAATTATTTTTCATTTTGCTGCATTTTCTTTTAATCTCCGAGTGAGGTTTATGGGAGTGATATGCATTTCCCTCTGAATTGCTATATTTATAGATGTTGTCATTTTATATGAATGTTTTGAATTCTGTGTTTGTGGCTTTGTACCGAATGGAATTTTTAAGCTTATGCATTGAATAGACTTTAGATAGATAGATTGACATGAATTGTTTATTTTTCTATATTTTTTGTAACAATTTTTCTTTTGTCATATAGATAATTTTTCCTCCATATAGTAATTCTGAAATACTCTTCTGCATCAAAGTATTTTAGTTTAAAGTTATACATTTTACAGTTTTATTTGTTATATTTGTCTGCCATTATTGTATTTTTATATATTTATTTTTTTCTTCTTCTTCTTCTTTAAAGTTGTTTGATTTCAGAATATAAATATATATTGTTTACGTGTATTGACATTTTTATTTGTTCTTCTGCAATATTTTTTTCCCCTTTTTCCAGAGTTGATTGTATTGTTAAAATGTGTAATAAGCATTTAATGGCTTAATTTTGAGAAGCAAAATTTTCTTTTTACACCTGTTATGCAATTATGTTGTTCTGCTTTCGATTATTTTTTATTTTTTTGAAATTTGAAATTTTTAAGTATGAAAACCAAGCATTATGTGCTCTGATTTTTTTCTGTTTTAGAAAGTTTTTAAAAGATTTAATATCTGTAAAATGTGATGACCTTATTAATGAAAAGGATATAGTTCATGTGTCTGTCTTTTTATATGGCAATTTCTTTGCGTTATTTGCCTTTGAAAGTACCTTTTTAATATGATGTAAACGAATTCTTATAAAAATAGTTTGGAATAACATTCCTGTAGTTTGATTTTTATCTTTACTGTGATGTATTTTGTTTCTGTCTTTTACATTGGTGGGCAGTACATTATATAATTATTCTGTTTTTATGTTATTGATGATAGTTTATTTTATTACGTGAATGTTTTTTTATACAGTGATCTGTGTCCTTACTGCCCATCTCCTTTCAAGCTGTTCTGTGGTTGTTTTATTTAAAGTTCTCTTTATTTCTGAAATCTTTTTTGATTGTAATTTTTTATAATGTTGAATTTTAAATTAAAAAATAGTTTAGTCATTATAATAATTGGATTTATTTCCTGTTTCTCTTTTTTTTTAATTGCTCTTTATATTATATCATTTTCTTCTTTAATCCCATTAATTCAATTTTATTATAATTGTTGTTATATCTATCTTCATAACATTTAATTGTATTCATTCTTATTTATTTTTCAGGTTTGAAGTTAACTTCAAGTGGAAATAAAGTTTAAATAAATTTTTGTTTCTTTTTAAAAAGAATGATTTTCTTCATTTTTTGCAGAATTTATTTTGTTTTATTTCAAATTTGAGCCAATGTCTTGTATTTTATTTAGTTAAATAAAGATTATTTTCAAAATTAAACACTTTAATTATATGGATTTGTAAGATTGATTAAATGAAATTGAAATATACAGGAAATTTTTTACAGTATAAGAACAGGAGATTATAATTGAATTTTAAACGTATGAAGAAACCTGAATTTTTAAAGTAAAATTTCATTTAAAAGAAATGTCTTATTTAATTGTGAAAAATGAAATATTACAAAAAGATATATATGTGTGTTATATTTTACTTTATATTATATATACACTTAGCTGTCATGACATCAAGGTAAGTGTTTGTATATCCAGTTATAATTGTTGCTTGTAATCTGTTTATAATTTTCTCCCTTCTGTTCTCTTTATTTTCATATATTAATGATGTTATACTATTAGTGAATTAAGAAGAGAGGAATTATATATGCAAAAAAAAAAAAGAAATTGTTTTATATTCCCCCCCCCCCCCTCCTCATCTGTTCTCTCAATTTCTTTTTTTGAACCTATTATATGAAACTTTATTTATTTATTTATTTTTTTGAAAAATTTGATTTAGTTATTTAATCTTATAATTTATTGCATTTGAAGCATATGTGCTTTTAGTGTTTGGAGAAGTTTGATTTTCACTATTGCTGTCACTTTTGTTAGAATGTTTTTCACTTATTTCTATGATTCCTTTTGATTTTTAAATATGAAATTTTGGAGTTTTTAGTCAGCATTTATAAATATTCATTTAAAGTTTATTCTTCTAAATAGAAATTTTTATTTTTCTGTAATGATTTTATTTTTGTTTTGTTGAAAAATATAGTTTATTATGAAATTAGCACTTTTGCTCCTTTTTTATCCATGGAAACTATAATTTTTCTATTATTATAAAAATACTTACAAAGTATTTTTTAACATTGGTGCTTATAATGCTTGCATTATGATTTTGGGAAATGTTGTTTGAAACAGTGTTTAGTCTTGTGAGACTATGTTGTTATTTTTCAAAAGCATTGAGAGAAATGTTTATTGAACAATCATTACATTTAGTTTTACGACTCTCCTTTGAGAATTTCTGTTTGGTTTTTTAAAGGTGTTTGTGTGGTTGAATATGAGAGAAATTCATCAAGTTTTTCTGGTTTAAGATCTTTTGTCTTTTATTTGATTGCTATAAGCTGTTATTCCTTTGTTGCCTTTTTTTTCTTTTATTTTTTAAGTGTAATGTTATCCTTGATAAATTTTTTTTCATGTACATGTTTGGGCAATCATTCCTATGCATTAATTATTAAATTTAATTTTGTAGTTGAATTTCTATAGGTATTTGACTCATCAAACATTAATATTTATTGATTAAAGAGCAATTTTAATTGATAGTTTCTTTTTTGTTTTTTCATAACACACAGAACTGTTTTACTGTCATAGTGAATGATTCATTTTCTCTTGAATATAAATCCTGGTTATGCATGAGAAATTTAAAATCTGTAGAAAAGTTTTAAGGTCAGTTAGTGAAATGAATTAATGATGTTTTAAATCTTATTAATCTTCTTTAAGAAACACATTGCAGTTATTTCAGATTTTTTTTTATTTTATAATATTTGAGTCAACTTTTAATAATTAATTAGATAGCTTTGCAAGCATGTTTTTTTTTTTTTTTTTTTTTTCTTTCTTTCTTAGCGATATATTTTTGTAAGTAAATGTCCATAAATTATGTTTGACAGGTAAGTCATTTATTTTTGAAAAAGTGATAAACTATTTGCATAATTTATTTTTTAACTGCTCCATTCTTTATGTTGAAATGATAATCTGTTTTTACCATTCTTTACAGAAATTTAATCTAATCAACTTATAGCAGATTGGAACTTTCATTGTTAAGTTTGTAGTTATTTAGCTTACTTATCTTAATTATTTTTTTTTTTTTTTTGATTCAAATGAAAAATCATTTTTATTTCTTGACAGCATTTTAGTTTTTCATATAAAATTAGTTATTGTAAATAATTTTTATATCCACATAATTTTTAAACAAATTTTGAAAACGTGCTTTTATTTTATGTGAATATATTTTTCTTTAAATTATTTATGGTGTGTATCAGAATTGCACATATTTTTGTTCATAAGTAGTGTTAAAACAGGTTATCATTTCTATTTTGGAGTATATTTTTTTGTATGTGAATTTGGACTGCAAGGTACGTGGATTTTTTTTTTTATTTGTTCTACTAACAGCCAGTAGAATACAGCCTTTTGAATTGTCCATAATTTATTTCCTTAATGGTTTTTTTAAATGTATAAAACATTCCTTATTATGGAATTAATGAATATTTAATTTACATATGCTTGAAGGAAAGAGGCTGTATTCGGGCCTATGAACAAGAAGCTGTTTGCATTAAATCTAATTTATGGCAAACTTTTATGGTTCTTAGAATAGTATTTGTTTCGTATGAATTCTCATTAGATGGGTTCGAAATGGAATAATGCAGACAGCTTTTTGGGCCCGGCAAAGAAGTTGTGGTTAGAGCAAATAGGCACGGGTAGTCTTTGTTGCACGCTGTTTGCTCTAACCCCATCTTCCTGAAAGAGAGATCTGAGGGAGGACCGTACTCCCGCCGGTCTTTCTTTTTGCCGGGGAAAACTTGCGTCTGCGCGCGGCGGCTTTCCCCACTAAAACTTTTTCCCCCTCTCTTCCGCCCGGAGGGCGGAAAATTTTCACTTTTTTCTCTCGATTTTTCTTCTCTTTTTTTTTTCGCCCCTTTTTTTCCTTCTC